>NC_079217.1:51666801-51780778 GCF_029633865.1 Lampris incognitus | reverse complement strand
ACTGCAGTGCAGTTTACAGGTCGATGTGACGGTAACCCAGTCTAATTTGTATTTCCTTGGCCTGTTGCACACACCCACCATCTCCTCATTGCTGCATGCAAATGCACTTCAAGTATAGCAGAAAACTATGGCGTTACACTGCTATCATAATCTCCTATTCAGAGCTGTACTTGTATGCTGATATTTTAGCAAATATTTTACACGCACTTGATAAATACAATCTTACATGTAATTCTCCATTTACACTGACTGTCCTGTCGTAAATTCCTTTCTTTCGGATCCCCCCCCCTCTCCACCCCCTCTAACGATCCGGGGAGGGCTGCAGACTACCACATGCCTCCTCCGATACATGTGGAGTCCCCAGCCGCTTCTTCTCACCTGACAGTGAGGACTTTTACCAGGGGGATGTAGCGCATGGGAGGATCACGCTATTCCCCCAGTTCCCCCTCCGCCCTGAACAGGCGCCCCGACCGACCAGAAGAGGTGCTAGTGCAGCGACCAGTACACATACCCACATCCGGCTTCCCACCCGCAGACACGGCCAATTTTGTCTCTAGGGATGCCCGACCAAGCCGGAGGTAACACAGGGATTCGAACGACGATCCCTGTATTGGTAGGCAACGTAATAGACCGCTACGCTACCTGGACCCCCGTCCTGACGACAATTTCAATCGTCTGTATGATCAGCCAATTAGAATAGAGGATTTTACCTCCGCCGTGTTTACAATGTAAAGTTTCTGACAGCGGACAGTGGATGCACCAAAGAGCAGATACTGCAAAGTCACCAGTTTCAAAATGTTAAAGCACCCTCGGACAAAAAAAAGAAAGAAAGAAAGAAAGACAAAAATCACAGGTTTGGGCTCAAGCAGTCAACCCGAGTGTGAAAACGTCTGGGATTGACTCTCTTAACGGTGACCTTGAGTCTCTCATCATTAATTTGTCAGTGAGCTCAGTGCTCCACTGTATTTTGTTAGTCCCACCATTAGTCTCTGATGCTTCTATGAGCTGTTCAACACACTCACATCCATTGATACATATAAAGACACACACACACACACACGCACAAAACAGGAGACACAGACTCACAAGGAAATGTGCATGCAGCCTTCTACACAAGGGCAGAGAGCTGTAATTTCAGAGGTTTATTGACAAAGACAGGTCCAGTCCCTCTGAGATATACAGTGGTGATCAGGTAATCTCTCTCTCTCTCTCTCTCTCTCTCTCTCTCTCTCTCTCTCTCTCTCTCTCTCTCTCTCTCTCTCTCTCTCTCTCTCTCTCTCTCTCTCTCTCTCTCTCTCTCACACACAAACACACACCCACACACACACACACATTCACTCAACATTTTTCTTTATCTTTCACATCAGTTATATTACTTTTCCCTCAACTTCATTTCCATTTAATTTCAGCCCTTGTTTTTCGGAGGAGAAAAAAAACAAAGCCCTCTGCCTCTCATTTTGCCTCTACTCTACATGGCCTTACCTGGTTGTTCACCGATATTAAGACAACCAAACGGAGGCTGCGCTATAAGATGACAAGCGCTTGATGTAAACACCGTATCAAGGTCACATGTTTTCCACTGGTGCATCGATATGACACGGGCTGTGAATGGCCACGTCTGCTACCATTACCTTCTATTCACTTGAAGGTAAAGTTGCAAATATGAGTTCATTTGTGAGCGATATTATTTGTGCGCACCATTATAACACACATACTAACTCCTGGCTGTGAAAATGTGAATAGAAACGTCTAATAAATAGAGCACAGAGTGGACAAGACAGGGGAGGGGTAACAGAGAGCTAGAGGCTAGCGGTAAAATGGCGAGATAGGGGCAAATGAGGAAAATAAAGCAAGTGTGTGTGTGTGTGTGTGTGTGTGTGTGTGTGTGTGTGTGTGTGTGTGTGTGTGTAATGGCTGTGGCTGTAAGCTTATGAAACTGAATAAGCATCACGAGTGTTGATATTTCTAAAACAGAATATATAAATGGGAAAATATAAAAATGAGTGTGTGTCTGTGAGAGAGAGAGCGAGAGAGAGAGAGAGAGAGAGAGAGAGAGAGATACCATTTCTTCCAGACTGCAGCGATGACTGCAGCAAGGAGAGGGACTGACACTGAATACCAATTGATCTAACAGCTCAATGCTAAATAAACATGAACACACACATATGTATGCGGCTATGCACCCACACACACACACACACTCACACACAAATCGTTTATGATCATTAACAACCCATGGCCAACAGCTAGCAAGACCAGTTGACGGGCAGGGATAATAGCTTTGAAACCCATAGATCGACAAATGGACATTATGCATGGCACTAGAAAAATGCAGAAAAAACCCCAAAACAAAACAAAACAGAAAAATTGGCAAAGCCTGCACAAAGACACACAGAACTAAACACGGACCTGTAGATAGCCAGCCATTTATTCAGTCAGATGACAAGCAACACAGACAAGAAATCAGCAAGGTAGCCACCCGGCCAAAGTCAAGACGGTCAGAGGCCATAGAAACTGCCTCTTTTCCCATCATTCCTGGCTATGAATGCCAATACTCTGATCCCTGCTGAGTCGCCTGAGAGGAGATATGAAAAGGGATGCTGGGGGAGGAGGATAGAGAGCAACAAATGACAAGATCACGGAATGAGGCTGGACACATAGAAAAAGGGGGATATATATATATATAACAATTGCAGCGTATGACGGTGACTGTTGTAGAGTATGATTGGCTTTCGAATCACTAGCTCCCACCAAAACTCGATCTTCAATCAAAATGTTTCCATCAGATTTTAAACCAACCCTAATATGATTTAATTTTTTTTTTCTTCAGTGAATGGGTTTCTGGGTGTATATTCCTCTGCCAGTTTTGTTGTGTCTTTGTCTGATGAAGGTCTATGACCAAACAGCCACACCTTTTTAAGACAGTGCTAAAATTAGACTGTTTTTAATGGATGAGTGTCTCACCTACTTGTACCTAAGAGGTTTCTTCGCAACATGGTGTCCAAGTTAGATTAAAATATGTCATAGAACGTTGTCTGATCTATAGTAAAAGTGAACTATACTCAGTAATAACTTCAGCAATAATCCAGAACCGCCCTTGCTTTCACACCAGCAATCATTTCTGTCAGTCACATTTGTCCAGTGTCTAGTGTTTTGCTGTCGGAAGAAATGGCTTTGAACGGAAAAAAAAAATTGCATGGGTAGTCAAAATTGATCTTATGAAAGCGACGGCTTGGATGAAGCAAGCACAACTTTGCCTTCATTTATGAGCCCTGTTGAGAAAAAAAAACGTTTTCCTTTGTGTTACCTGTCTCAACAAGCTCATTTAAGATTCAAGACTCAACGGTTTATTCATCACATACTTCACATGCAAGTGCAATGAGCAGTAACTCCAGCAGACAGGTGAATTTGTCACCTATCTCAGGGACTGAAAAAACTACTAACTGAGAATAAGATAACACTTTATGCATTGTATGCTCTTCATTGTAGTACGAACAAGCCTAGCATTTCTGAGTGTTAGACACCAAAAGGACAAAGACTGACGTACAACCCCTCCTTCCCCTACACAATGTTTGGATTAATAGACGATCATCGATTTCTTTCAGTGGACATATGACGTGGTTTTCAAGCCTCCAGTGAAATGTCCTGTGTTTCTCTTTCATCGCTGAAGGAAAACATCCCTCAGTAATCCAGTCTCAAGGTCTCTGAATTGGCAACACAGTCTTGGGAGATAGTCATTAGCATTAGCAAGTGAGTTCCTGTATTCAGCTGGAAAATTTTCCGAAGACCGCTGGCTCAGGAAATGGTACTAGTGGGATGGATTTAATGATTGTGACAAAAAGGAGATGATGTTAAGCCTGTGTGTCTTTATCTGGCACATTTACAACAGACAAGACCACAACACAAACAGTCCAAATGCTAGTGATAATATTACAGTATTCTCTACTTTTCAGAGATGACTCTAACATACTTCTACACGCACGCACACACACACACACACACACACACATACATTTTTATACATATATACACTATATGACCAAAATTGTTGGTACCCTTACAGCTCATTCAAATAATGTGTCACTCCTCCTGAAAAGTGATGAAATTAAAAGCTAGTTTGTCAAGTATACTTGCATGCCTTTGGTATGTCATAGAATAAAGCAAAGACGTTGTGAAAGATGAATTATTGCTTATTCTACAAATATATTCTAAAATGGTCTGCACACATTTGTTGGTACTATTAGAAAAGATAAATGATTGTATTATAGTGATATTTCAAACTAATCAGTTTCTTTAGTTAGTATCACACAAGTCTCCAATCTTGTAATCAGCCATTCAGCCTATCTAAATGGGGAAAAGTAGTCACTGTGCTGTTTGGTATCATCGTGTGCACCACACTGAACATGGACCGGAGAAAGCAAAGGAGAGTTGTCTGAGGAGATCAGAAAGAAAATAATAGACAATCATGGTAAAGGCCATAAGACCATCTCCAAGCAGCTTGATGTTCCTGGGACAACAGTTGCAAATATTATTAAGAAGTTTAAGGTCCATGGAAATGCAGCCAACCTCCCTGGGTGGAGTCGCAAGAGGAAAATCAACCCCAGATTGAACAGAGGGATGCTGCAAATGGTCGAAAAACAACCAAGGATAACTGCCAAAGATATACAATCTGAACTCCAAGGTGAAGGTGTGTCAGTTTCTAATCACACCATCTGTTGCTTTTTGACTGGAAGTAGGCTCCAAGGAAGGACGACGCCACTTTTGAAAGAAAAGCATAAAAAAAAAAACAGACTGGAAATTAATAAAATGCATATTGACAAGCTGCATTCTTTCTGGGAGAATGTCCTTTGGATAGATGAGTCAAAACTGGAGCTTTTTGGCAAGTCACATCATCTCTACTATGTTCACAGACAAAAAATAAAGGTTTCAAAGAAAAGAACACCATACCTACAGTGACACATGGAGAGGGCTTGGTTATGTTTTGGGGCTGCTTTGCTGCGCTTGGCAGAGGCTGCCTTGAATCTGTGTAGGGAACAATTAAATCTCAAGACTATCAAAGGCATTCTGGAGCAATACGTACAGCTGGTGTTCGAAAGCTCTGCCTCAGTCACAGGTCATGGGTCCTCCAACAGGATAATAACTCAAAACACACAGCTAAAAGCACCCAAGAATTTATAAGAACAAAACACTGGACTATTCTGAAGTGGGTTTCTATGAGTCCTGATCTGAATCCTACTGGCCATCTATGGAGAGAGCTGACCTTGCAGTCTGGAGAAATCACCCATCAAACCTGAGATAGCTGGAGCAGTTTGCTAAGGAAGAGTGGGCCAAAATACCTGCATAAGTCTCACTGAGAGCTACAGAAAAGGTCTGATTGCAGTGAATGTCTCTAAAGGTTGGGCAACAATATATTATTAGGTTAAGGGTCCCATCATTTTTGCCCATGCCATTTCCATTTGTATTATTATTTCCAATATTATGTTGAATAAAAAAAATCAAAAGCAAAGGCTGATTTCTATTGAATATGGAATACTCAATGGTGGATGGTACTTACTTTTGTCAGTGTCAAGTTATTTGAGAGAAAATTGTGCATTCTTTGGTTTTTGTGGAGGGATACCAACAAATTTGAGCACGTCTGCATATATATATCAGCTGGATGGTTCAGTAGGTGAGAATGTCGGCTTTCCATGCCGGAGATTGGGGTTCAAACCCCGGTTGGGAGAAGTATTCAATGGTTTAGACTCTTAATGCTATACAAACCAGCTACCACAGATGTGAGTGAGAGTAACATGAATACAGTCATAGCGGCTCATATGTTGCCTCCATTAACAAGATCTGTGTCAGTGTTGGGGAACCAGGGCAACCTGAAGAGAAATGGGCTACTGGAACAAGACATTCATGGACAAGGGCTGAGAACCTGGAACTGAGGGAATGCAATTATAACAGCAGAACTTTGAATCAGTAGGAGACCTACTTCCACACTGACTCAGAAGCAGCTAGTGGCTCAACGCTCGAACATCAGTAGAAGGAAGCTACTGTCACGACTTGAGATGGAGAGGCTCCAACAGGATAACTATACAGTTCAGTACCCTGAATGGCCACCTAGTAGGCAGGAGCTACATGACAACAGACCCCAACCAGCTGAAAAAAATCCTAGCAATCATGACAGCTGAAGCTACTGAGGTTCAAAGGAGAATCATAGCCAGACTAAAGATAGTCAACCCCCGGGCACGGCTTCCACGACTCAGTGACGAAGTACCATCACAAAGCCTTACGGATGTGAACACAGCCATATGCAACATCTCAACTGCCACCATTACAGAGACCAATGAGCTAGTATATGTCACTACAACCGTAATCCTGGAGATTACGGTACAGGATTAAGAACACAGGCCACCAACAATACCCTCCATGGAAGAGAAGGCCGGTAGCCAAGATCAAAGCAGCATGGAGAGATATTAGCCAGTTAACAAAGGTACAGAAAGGTGTGATGAAAGACAGGTCCTGGTTGAAGAAGTACAGCAAGCTGTCCATAAGTGAGGCCCTGGGAACTGCCAAACAAAGTCTCACAGCTCTGGCTGCCAGGCTGAAAAGATACACAAGAGAAGCAAAAGCCAAAAGAATAAATAGCCTATTCCTAAAAGAACCACCCTACTCCTAGCTATAGGGTAACAATGGAAAAATATCAGACCTACCCAGAGCAGAGACTGAGTGATACTGGAAGGATATATGGGAAAAAGAGGCATCACACAACACCAATGCCCAGTGGCTGGTTAGCCTAAGAGCAGATCACAGCAATATCCCAGAACAAGAACCAGTTATCATTATTGTGGCTGACATCCAACAAAGAATCTCAAACATGAAGGGTTGGACTGCACTAGGCCCTGACATGATTCACTGGTTGAAGAAGCCTATGGCACTCCATGAAAGCCTGGTGTCACAGACGAACCAGCAGCTAACATCAGGGTCTCACAATGACTCACTAACACAGGGGAGAATGATAATGAAGTATGCCCACAAGGGTACAACACCTTGAAACTATCAGCCAATAACCTGCCTCTCCACAAAATGGAAGATCCTGTCAGAAATCATAGCAGCTAAGCTGAATAGGCACATGAATCAATACATGAGCAAAACTCAGAAAGGAACTCGGAGCAACACCAGAGGGTCAAAGCATCAGCTACTGGTTGATAGAGCAGTCACCCAAGACTCTTTTAAGACCAGACAGACCAATCTGAGCACAGCCTGGGTTGACTACAAGAAAGCCTATGATTCAATGTCCCACACCTGGTTACTGGAATGCTTGGCGCTATACAAAGTCAACAGGACACTAATAGCCTTCACCAAGAATTTAATGCAACTTTGCAGGCAAACGCTACATTACTAGCACGCAGACTTATCCTATTTAACTGGAAGTCGAATAAAACTCCATAATTTTTGCAGTGGTTAAGGGAGGTGCTGTCCTTTCCACCTTTAGAAAATATGTAAAACCCGCAAAAACTTTACTTTGACCTAGAGTCCTTTCATAGACTTTATTGAAGGTTTTCCCTTTCATTGAATGTACTTTTTATTTACCTGGTTGTAATGACAATACTTATAGATATGTGTACAACTTTATATTATCTTCAAAAACATGGTTATTATATGAAATTGGAATAAGAAATCCCTGCATAGTAATTCTTAACTTTTTTTCTTTCTTTGAGCCTTGGGGGGGAGGGGGGATTCCTACATGTTACTTTGTTGTTGTTGTTGTTGTTGTTGTTGTTGTTGTTGTTGTTGTTGTTGTTGCTGCTGCTGTTCGTGTGTCTTGTATACCTGTTCCAAAAAAACTTGAAAATTGGAAAATAAAGTTTAAAAAAAAAGAAAAAAAAAAGAAAAAAGAATTCAATGCCGCAGTGGCAAACAACACTAGAGGGCAATTCAAAGACAATCACAGAGGTAACCATCACATGTGGCATATACCAGGGCGATACACTATCCCTGCTGCTGTTCTGCATAGGCCTGAACCCTCTCAGTCAGATCATCACAAAGAGTAGATATGGATACAAGTTCAGAAGTGGAGTTACCATCAGCCACCTCCTATACTAGTTGTATGCCAGGAATGAGTGAGACATTGACTCGCTGATCCACCTCACCAGGATCTATACTGACATCATAGGGGTTTCTTTCAGACTGGACAAGTGCGATCGAATGGTGGCAAAAAGAGGTGGTGAGCACTGAAGGGGTTGAACTACCAGATGGCAGGATAACAGACATACAGGACAGTTACAAGTACCTGGGTATTCCACAGGCAAATGGCCATGATGAGGAGGCAGCAAGGATGTCAGCTACAGCCAAATACCTCCAGAGAGTGAGACATGTCCCTAGGAGCTAGCTCAGTGGGAAGAATATGATCCAAGCCATCAACGCATATGCCCTACCAGTCATCACATACATAGCTGGAATAATAAGCTGGCCAAAGGAGGAGTTAAAGGCCACAGTTATCAGGACATGGAAACTTCCCACAATGCATGGAAGGTTTCACCCGAAGTCCAACAGCCTGAGACTCTAAGATAAGCGAAAAAAATGGGGGCTGAGGGCTAGTGAGTGTCAGGGCCACTATCCAGGATGAAACAAGGAATATCTATGAGTACACCAGAAAGAGGGCCCCCTAGGATGAACTTCTGAGTGAGTACCTCAGGCAGCAGAAGACAGAAAGTGCGGAGGAAGAAGAAGAGGAGGTAGCATGGAAGATAAGCCTTTTCATGGGTTGTACCATTGACATATAGAAGAAGTAGCTGATATCGAGAAATCCTACCTGTGGCTAAAAAAGGCTGGTCTGGAAGACAGCACAGAGGCTCTGATTATAGCAGCACAAGAACAGGCAGTCAGGACCAGATTGGTTGAGGCAGGGGTCTACCACAACAGACAAGACCCAAACTGCAGGCTGTGCAAAGATGCCCCTGAGACACTCCAGTACTTAGTAGCAGGATGGAAAATATTAGCTGGGAAAGCATACACTGAAAGGCATAACCAAGTGGCTGAAATAGTGTACAGGAATATCTGTACTGAATACAGACTGGAAGTCCCCAAGTCCAAATGGGAGACACTGCCAACGGTGGTTGAGAATGACAGAGCTAAGATCCTGTGGGACTTCAAGTTCCAAAACGACAAGAAGGTGCTGGCTAATCAACCAGACATTGTGGTGGCTGACAAGGAACAGAAGGCAGCAGTAGTGATCAATGTAGTAATCCCGAGTGACGGAAAAGCAGGAGAAGGAGAAAAGAGCATAAGAGAAAAGAGCATGAGAAGCTAGAAAAACATCAAGGGCTGAGGGAAGAACTTGATCGGACGTGGAAGGGGAAATCCACAGTAGCCCCAGTGGTAATAGGAGCACTAGGGGGTGTGACCCCCAAACTGGCAGAGTGGCTCCAGCAGATTCCAAGAACAACATTTGACGTATCTGTCCAGAAGACAGCAGTCCTAGGAAAAGCTAAGATACTGCGCAGAACCCTCAAACTCCCAGGCCTCTGGTAGAGGAGCTGAGACTGAGGAAGGTAAAAAACACCCAAAAAAGGGTGAGAGGGAGACATACATACATACATATATATATACACTACCGTTCAAAAGTTTGGGATCACATTGAAATGTCCATATTTTTGAAGGAAAAGCACTGTACTTTTCAATGAAGATAACTTTAAACTAGTCTTAACTTTAAAGAGATACACTCTATACATTGCTAATGTGGTAAATGACTATTCTAGCTGCAAATGTCTGGTTTTTGGTGCAATATCTACATAGGTGTATAGAGGCCCATTTCAAGCAACTATCACTCCAGTGTTCTAATGGTACAATGTGTTTGCTCATTGGCTCAAAAGGCTAATTGATGATTAGAAAACCCTTGTGCAATCATGTTCACACATCTGAAAACAGTTTAGCTCGTTACAGAAGCTACAAAACTGACCTTCCTTTGAGCAGATTGAGTTTCTGGAGCATCACATTTGTGGGGTCAATTAAACGCTCAAAATGGCCAGAAAAAGAGAACTTTCATCTGAAACTCGACAGTCTATTCTTGTTCTTAGAAATGAAGGCTATTCCATGCGAGAAATTGCTAAGAAATTGAAGATTTCCTACACCGGTGTGTACTACTCCCTTCAGAGGACAGCACAAACAGGCTCTAACCAGAGTAGAAAAAGAAGTGGGAGGCCGCGTTGCACAACTGAGCAAGAAGATAAGTACATTAGAGTCTCTAGTTTGAGAAACAGACGCCTCACAGGTCCCCAACTGGCATCTTCATTAAATAGTACCCGCAAAACACCAGTGTCAACATCTACAGTGAAGAGGCGGCTGCGGGATTCTGGGCTTCAGGGCAGAGTGGCAAAGAAAAAGCCATATCTGAGACTGACCAATAAAAGAAAAAGATTAAGATGGGCAAAAGAACACAGACATTGGACAGAGGAAGACTGGAAAAAAGTGTTGTGGACGGATGAATCCAAGTTGAGGTGTTTGGATCACAAAGAAGAACGTTTGTGAGATGCAGAACAAATGAAAAGATGCTGGAAGAATGCCTGACGCCATCTGTTAAGCATGGTGGAGGTAAGTGATGGTCTGGGGTTGCTTTGGTGCTGGTAAGGTGGGAGATTTGTACAGGGTAAAAGGGATTCTGAATAAGGAAGGCTATCACTCCATTTTGCAACGCCATGCCATACCCAGTGGACAGCGCTTGATTGGAGCCAATTTCATCCTACAACAGGACAATGACCCTAAACACACCTCCAAATTGTGCAAGAACTATTTAGAGCAGAAGCAGGCAGCTGGTATTCTATCGGTAATGGAGTGGCCAGCGCAGTCACCAGATCTGAACCCCATTGAGCTGTTGTGGGAGCAGCTTGACCGTATGGTACGCAAGAAGTGCCCATCCAACCAATCCAACTTGTGGGAGCTGCTTCTGGAAGCGTGGGGTGCAATTTCTCCAGATTACCTCAACAAATTAACAGCTAGAATGCCAAAGGTCTGCAATGCTGTAATTGCTGCAAATGGAGGATTCTTTGACGAAAGCAAAGTTTGATGTAAAAAAAATCTTATTTCAAATCCAAATCATTATTTCTAACCTTGTCAATGTCTTGACTCTATTTTCTATTCATTTCACAACATATGGTGGTGAATAAGTGTGACTTTTCATGGAAAACACAAAATTGTTTGGGTGATCCCAAACTTTTGAACGGTAGTGTATATATATATATATATATATATATATATATATATATATATATATATATATATATATATATATATATATATATATATTTCTGTACTGAGAAACATCTACACTGTATCACAGTCTCTGTTTAAACAATTTACTAACTCCTTAGTATGGCGGTTCTCATCTCATCTCATCATCAGCCGTTTCTCCGGGGTTGGGTCATGATGGCAGCAAGCTAAGTAGGGCACTCTGGATGTCCCTCTCCCCAGCAACACCCTCCAGCTCATCCCGGGGGCTCCCAAGGCATTCCCAGGCCAGATTGGACATGTAGTCCCCCCAGTGAGTTCTGGGTCTACCCTGGGGTCTCCTCCCAGTTGGACATGCCTGGAAAACCTCCAAAGGAAGGTGCCCAGGAGGAATCCTAATCAGACTCCTGAACCACCTCAACTGGCTTTTTTCGATGCGAAGAAGCAGTGGCTCTACTCCGAGCTCCCTCCGGGTGTCTGAGCTCCTCACCCTATCTCTAAGGCTGAGCCCAGGCACCCTACAGAAGAAACTCAATTCAGCCACTTATATCCACAATATCACCCTTTCGGTCACTACCCAAAGCTCATGACCATAGGTGAGGGTGGGAACGAAGATCGACCGGTAAATTGAGAGCTTTGCCTTCTGGCTCTGCTCCCTTTTCACCACAATGGTTTGGTACAACGTCCACATTACTGCTGATGCTTCACCAATCCCCCTGTCAATCTCCCGGTCCATCCTACCCTTATGCATGCACAAGACCCCGAGATACTTGAACTCCTTCACTTGAGGCAACAACTCATCCCCAACCCAGAGGGAGCAATCCACCATTTTTCAGCAGAGAACCCAGACCTGGAGGTGCTGACTCTCATCCCGGCCATTTCACACTCAGCTGCAAACTGCTCCAGTGCATGCTGGAGGTCGCGTTCTGATGAAGCCAACAAAACTACATCATCTGCGAAAAACAGAGATGCAATTCTGAGGTTCCCAAAACGGACACACACCTCACCTTGGCTGTAACTTGAGATCCTGTCCATGAATATCACAAACAGAATTGGAGACAAGGGACAACATCGGCAGAGTCCGACACCCACCAAAAATGTGTTTGACTTTGTGCCGAGAATACGGACAAAGCTCTCACTTTGGTTATACAAGGACCGGATGACTTGTAGACACCGCCCCAGTACCCCATACTCCCGCAGTACCCCCCACAGAATCACAGAATGCCCTGTGGTACACGGTCATAAGCCTTCTCCAAGTCCACAAACCATGCCTCCCTCAGCCCTTCCGCAAGGGCAAAGAGTTGGTCTGTTATTACAAGGCCATTGTTCCTCATGGATCCAAGGTTGGACAATTGGTCGGAGCCTCCTTTCTAGCACCCTAGAGTAGACTTTCCCAGGGAGGCTTAGCAGTGTAATGCCCCAATAATTAGAGTACACCCTCCGGCCCCGTTTTAAATATGGGAACCACCACCCCAGTCTGCCACACCACAGGTACTTTCCCTGACCTTCACGCAACACTGAAGGGGCATATCAGCCAAGACAGCCTAAAAATCTCCAGAGCCTTCAGCATCTGAGGGTGAATCTCATCCACACCCAGCACCTTAACACCGAGGAGCTTCTTAACTACCTCAGAGACCTCTGCCAGGGATTTGGGTGGGGATTCCCCCGAGTCTTCAGACTCTACCTCCTCCACTGAGGACATGTTAGCCGAGTTCAGGAACTCCTCAAAGTGTTCCTTCCACCACCCGACAACACCCCCAGTCCGGGTCAGCAGTTCCCTTCCCCAGCGGAGTACAGCCTGAGTCAAGCGCTGCTTCTCCTTCCTGAGTTGCAAGATGGTTTACCAAAACTTCCTTGATGCCAACTGAAAGTCCTCCACCATAGCCTCGCCAAACTCCTTCCACACCCAAGTTTTTGCTTCTGCAACCAATGAAGCCACAGCCCTTCTGGCCTCTCGACACCTGCCTACTGTTTCAGGAGACCCCTGGGCCAATTAAGCCCGAAAGGCCTAATTTTTCATCCTAACGGCTTGATGACCTCATGACCACAGCTGCTACCTGCTGCATCCGCAAAAGAGGCTTTGAACATGGCCCACTCAGACTCAATGTCCCCAGCCTCCCTCGGGATACACAATAACTTCTTCTGGAGGTGGGAGTTGAAGACCTCACGGACAGGGGCCTCCACCAGACATTCACAGTTCACCCTCACTACACATCTGGGTTTGCCAGGTCTGTCCAACAGCCTTCCCCACCATCTGATCCAACTCACCACCAAGTGGCGATCAGTTCACAGCTCTGCTCCTCTCTTCACCCAAGTGTCCAAAACATACAGCTGCAAATCTGATGATAGGGACCACAAATTCTATCATCGATCTTCGGCCTAAGGTGTTCTGGTACCAAGTACACTTATGAACTACCTATGTTCAAACATGGTGTTTGTTATGGCCAATCCATGACTCACACAGAAGTCCAATAACAAGGCACCGCTCGGGTTTCGATTGGGGAGGCCGTTCCTTCCAATCATGCCCCTCCAGGTTTCTCCATCATTGCCCATGTGAGCGTTGATGTTCCCCAGCAGAACTATAGAGTCCCCAGGTATAACCCTATACAGGACATCACCCAGAGACTCCAAGAAGGTCGGATACTCCAAACCTCTATTCGGTGCATAAACACACAGAACAGTCAGAGCCTTTCCCTCAGCGACTCGCAGTCGTATAGAGGTGACCCTCTCATTCCCCGGGGGAGAACTCCAACATGGCGGGACTCAACCGGGAACTTGAGTATCCTCACACCTGCCCAGCACCTGTCACCTTGGCCACCTCCGGAAAAGTAGAGTCTAGCCCCTCCCCAGGAATTTGGTACCTGAGCCCCTACTATGTGTGGAGGTGAGCCCAGCGTGATCTAGTTGGTACCGCTCCACCTCCTGCACCAGCTCAGGCTCTTTCCCTGCCAGAGAGGTGACATTCGACGTCCCAACGACCAGTCTAAGATGCCGAAAGTTGGCACGCCCCAGTCCTTGCCTTTGTCTGCCGCCTGGCCTGCAATATACCCTACTCCATGCTCATCCCCACGGATGGTGGGTCCATGGGGTGGTCGGTCCATGTTGCTTTTTCGGACTGGTCCCGACTGTGTCCCATGGGCCAAGGCCAAACCACCAGACGCTCACTTGCAAGCTCCCTTCCTAGGTCTGGCTACCGGAGGGGACCCAGTTTCCCTTTTCCAGGCGAGGTGTGGTATAACAAAAAGACTGAAAACAACTAACACACAGAAAGGTTTGCATTTTGATCTGCATCACTTGTCTCAGTGTAAAAAGGGGGTATAAATTTGGTAGAGGACATAGTAAAACATAGATAAATAGTTAATTTATTTTTAGTTGTCTATGTATTTACTTATTTACATTCTGATTGTACCTTTTGGAAACTATGCTTGATGTTACATATGACTGTGTATACTTAGTGTAGGTACATAGATATACTATGTTTATTACTTGCCCTTCTTATCTTGCCTCCAGATGTGCATTGTATTGTTATACTTTGCAATGTTTTTGTTATTAATACTGAAAAAGTAATAAACATATTTTTTTTAAAATAGAGTAATATAGAAAAAAAACAAATGAATCCATACAAAAATAAACTAATGAAGCATATGAGGGACAGATTGTATTTAAGGATATAATGCGGTCATTTCTTCAAAGGGCAGAATGCTTCACTCATCTCTTGGTGTGACTGCTGTAAGCCTCGCTTATAGTGAAAGTGACAGCTGGTTTAAAGGATGAAAGTCAGCTTCATGTTAAACATTACATTATTGCTATGATGGCTTTGACTTATGCACACACAACTACTGAATAGCAAGGCCTTTGAGTGATGGTGAGTGGGGTGTTTACGTCTGCAATGTGTATGCTGGTGCTTATGCGCTAAGTTTAAATGTGTGAATGGTTTTGAGTGTGTGTGTGTGTGTGTGTGTGTGTGTGTGTGTGTGTGTGTGTGTGTGTGCGTGTGTGTGTGTGTGTATTTGGAATTGATACCAGTGTGCAATAGTGCATCAGCACACTATATGTGCTTATGTGTGCATGCAGTCCTGTGCATTCGTGCCTGTGAGTGCTTTTATGTCCACAGTGAGTCAGGGTGTGTATGTCTGAGTGTGTGCATGCACTGTGTGCACGTTTTCCATTTTCTGTGTTGTGGAATTGGCCTGTCAGTCAAACTAAAATGGAGGGGGGTGGGAGACGACAGGTGACGGGGATTGGAGGAGAGAGGGGAAGGAGAAGCGTGACAGAGATGGATGAAACAGCAAAGGGGAAGGGCAGGGGTGTGAGGTAGCGGCAGAAAGAAAGTGAAGTTTGGGCAGCAAGTTTTAAACTTTGTTATGAATGCACCAAATTGAAAAATGTTGATGTGAAGGAGAAGAAATATGTGGCTGTACTTTTCTATGCTGTGTGTGTGTGTGTGTGTGTGTGTGTGTGTGTGTGTGTGTGTTTGTGTGTAAGCGAGAGAGAGAGAGAGAGAGAGAGAGAGAGAGAGAGAGAGAGAGAGAGAGAGAGAGAGAGAGAGAGAGAGAGAGAGAGAGAGAGAGAGAGTCTGTGTGAGGGTGTGGGATTAGCACTGACTCAGCTTGTGAGGCTCAAAAGTCGTCACTTGGTAATGAGTGAAAAACTGAGAAGGACCACCCTTGGGTGAGTAGCATATGAGTTCAACAAAGGGTTAGGGTTAGGTAATAGAAAAATAAATTATGAATTGTCATCACATCTATAACTTGTGAATGTTTCTGTGCATGTCTGTTTGTGTTTTTGCATGACTAAGTTGCACATTGAAACTAATGTGAGCGAGAAATTCAACAACTTTTTAATGGCAGCAAATTTCAGTGTGTTTTGTAAAAAGGAAAAAAAAGCACTTAAAAAGTTAAACTCTTCTAAATGTCTCTTTATCTTCCCTTTTCCCTTGTTTTTTCCTTCCCCTCAGGTTAAGCGTCTCATCTTGGACAGCACAATATCTTTTGGAACACATCAACAACGTTACTTGGTCTGCATACTTCCACCTATGCAATATTAATCGTCTTCGCCCGTCGCTTACACCAAACAGCACCGCCATTCTCATTCACACCCAGGTTACACCCCGTATTGACTACTGCAATTTTATCCTCTTTGGTCCTCCGCTCAAGTGTCTTCATAAACTTTAATTGGTCCAGAATTCAGCTGCCCGTATCATTATCAGCTCTCCTTCCATATATCATATCACTCCTGTTCTTCTGCAACTCCGTTGGCTCCCTGTTAAATACCATATCGACTTCAAGATCCTGCTCCTCACCTTTAAGGTTTTTCATAACCTAGCACCTTCGTATCTTTCTGAACTCCTTCATATCCACACGCCCTCCTGTACTCTTAGATCCTCTTCTGCCATCCAACTCACTACACCATCTGCCCGCTTGACTACCATGGGCTGTAGAGCCTTCAGACATCCTACCCGCCACCTATGGAACTCTCTCCCACAAGACATTCGCAATATTGACTCTCTTTCTACCTTCAAATCCCATCTCAAAACGCACCTTTTCAAACTGGCATATTTGGTCTGATCTGACTTTAATGGTTACACCACACTGAGTTTTGCACAGATGATCATTTTATACCTATCTATTGTATTAACTTGTTATTGTATATAATTGCTTTGTTTGATTTTATCAAGTTTTGATACATTGCTGCTTGTTTTTAACTGTGTTTTGTTAGGTGTCCTTGAGTGCTGTGAAAGGTGCCCTTAAATAAAATGAATTATTATTATTATTATTACACTCTATTAATTTTTCAAGAAACAAACAATACCTAACTACATCATTATAAAAACATACACAAGACAAACAAAAAAATAAAACAAATTTAAGATTAAATAAATAGAAATTAAAAAGAAAACAATATAAATTGTTTCTCCTATAGGTAGTTATCACCAATGTCCAACTTCATCCCACCATAGAGTCAACATAAAGCAAGGCATCTAGGCATGCTGCCACACTGGGTGAAAAATCAGGTTTCTGAAGGAAACTGGCAATGATAAAGTTCTGTGAAACTCAAAATGTAGAGAAGTATCCTAAAATCTCCAACCATCATGTAGAATTTCTCGTTAACTCTTATCAAATTTCCAAGTATAAATGTGCAGCAGAAATTAATGAGATTTGAAATTCATGTGCATGCTGTTGAAAGGCGTATGCAGACATTTACAGTCATTTCGCATATTGTCCTGTCCCTCAGAAATATCTGCCTCTTGACCATTAACTGCTTAACATTCTCCATGTCCAGAGATATGCTGAAACCATATATCATACACAGAGGTTTTTTATTAAGTTCATGATATAAGTAGATGACTGCTGTAGCTAATTATAAATACAGACATGTTCAAATTTGTTGGTACCCTTACAGCTCATTGAAATGATGCTTCATTCCTCCTGAAAAGTGATACAATTAAAAGCTATTTTGTCATGTAAACTTGTATGTCTTTGGTATGTCACAGAATAAAGAAAAGGAGCTGTGAAAAGAGATGAATTATTGCTTATTCTACAAAGATATTCTAAAATGGTCTGCACAAATTTGTTGGCATCCCTTAGAAAAGATAATAAATAACTGGATTATAGTGATTTTAAACTAATTACTTCCTTTAATTAGTATCACATATGATGTCTCCAATCGTGGAATCAGTCATTTGGCCTATCTAAATGGAGAAAAGTAGTCACCGGGCTGTTTGGTATCACTGTGTGCACCACACTGAACATGGACCAGAGAAAACAAAAGAGAGTTGTCTGAGGAGATCAGAAAGAAAATAATAGACAAACATGGTAAAGGTACAGGCTACAACAGCTTAATGTTCCTGTGACAACAGTTGCCAATATCATTAAGAAGTTTAAGGGCCATAGAAATGTAGCCAATCTCCCTGGGTGCAGCCGCAAGAGAGAAAAATCGACCCCAGATTTAACAGAAGAATAATGCAAATGGTAGAAAAAGAACCAACCAAGGATAACTGCCAAAGAGATACATAAGCTGAACTGCAAGGTGAAGGTACGTCAGTTTCTAAGCACCATCTGTTGCTTTTTGGGTGAAAGTGGGCTCCCTGGAAGCAGACCCAGGAGGACTCTACTTTTGAGAGAAAAATGTAAAAAAAAAAACATTGGAATTTATTAAAATGGATATTGACAAGCCACAATCCTTCTGAGAGAATGTCCTATGGACAGATGAGTCAAAACTGGAGCTTTTTGGCAAGTTCCATCAGCTCTATTTTCACAGAGGAAAAAAATGAAGCTTTCAAAGAAAAGAACACCATATCAACAGTGAACATGGAGGAGGCTCGGTTATGTTTTGGGGATGATTTGCTGTACCTCACAAAGGATGCCTTGAATCTGTGCAGAGCACAATGAAATCTCAAGACTATCAAGGCATTTTGGAGCGAAATGTACAGTCTGGTGTCGAAAGCTCTGTCTCAGTCGCAGGTCATGGGTCCTCCAACAGAATAATGACCCAAAACACACAGCACCCAAGAATGGATAAAAACAAAACAATGGACTATTCTGAAGTGGCCTTCTATGAGTCCTGATCTGAAATCTATTGAACATCTATGGAAAGAGCTGAAACTTGCAGTCCAGAGAAAGCACTCATAAAACCTGAGACATCTGGAGCAGTTTGCTAAGGAAGAATGGTCTAAAATACTTAACAGGTGTCAAAGTCTCACTGAGAGGTACAGAAAATGTTTGATTGCAGTGATTGCCTCTAAAGGTTGTGCAACAAAATATTAGGTTAAGGGTCCCATCATTTTTGTCCATGCCATTTTCATTCATTTTATTATGTACAATATGTTGAATAAAACCAAAGTCTTGATTTCTATGAAAAATGGAATAAAGAATGGTGGATGCCAATTACTTATGTCAGTTTCAAGTTATTTCAGAGAAAAATGTGCAATCTTAATTTTTTGTGGAGGGGTACCAACAAATTTGAGCACGTCTGTATGCCTGTATGTGAACCACAAGAAACCTCTGCATATAACAGCTATCAGGTATTTCCAATAAGCCCTTAGATAGTATGATCTGGCCTAAAAGAATGGCGTTAATTTGTCCCATTTGTGTCTACACATTAACACATTAAATATGTGAAAATATTTAAACAATGCTATCTTTAGTGTTCATTTACATTTAAGGAGATATAGGAAGGAAAAGTAGGGGGAAAACTTAGTTTAGGGCTACCCTCTACAACAGACAGTTTAATTGTCCAGCAGTTCCAGTATATCTCCTTTTGCTAACCATGTTTGTGATGTCAGATCAAAATACTCAGATTTTGCTGTGGCCAATGGTCCGCATAGTGGCAGCTAATCTTCACAATCTGTTTGATCTGATTTGGCCAAATAGACAATATCACCCCGTGGACCCACCACTCGCAGGGATGAGCACTGGGGTAGAGCGCAATGCAGGCTGGGTGGCAGGCAAAGGCAGGGACCGGGGCGTGCCGGCTTCTGGCATCACAGACTGGTCCTCGGGACGTGGAATGTCACCTCTCTGGCAGGGAAGGAGCCTGAGCTGGTGCAGGAGGTGGAGCGATACTAACTAGATACACGTAGTTGGGCTCACCTCCACACATAGCATTGGCTTTGGTACCAAATTCCTGGAGAGGAGCTAGACTCTACTTTTCTGGAGTTGGCCAAGGTGACAGGTGCACAGGTGCCGGGAGGGTGTGTGTATACTCACAAGTCCCCAGTTGAGTGCTACCGTGTAGGAGTTCTCCCTGGGGAATGAGAGGGTCACCTCTATACGACTGTGAATCGCTGGGGGGAAGGCTCTGACTGTTGTGTGTGCTTATGCACCGAATAGCAGTTTGGATTATCCGGCCTTCTTGGAGTTTCTGAGTGGTGTCCTGGATAGGGTTATGCCTGGAGACTTTATAGTTCTGCTGGGGGGACTTCAACGCTCACGTGGGCAACGATGGGGAAACTCGGAGGGGCATGACGGGGAGGAATGCCCCCCCCTCCCAACCAGAAAGTAAATGTGTGAAATGTGATGATGGAGAGAGCAGCGACAGAAAACACAACACTGGGAAATAGAAAACAGCTTGTGTTCTATTAAAACAGGTGTCTGAAATTCAGATTTGACCAGAAATGTAAAGCGCTTTGACTGGCTGTTGCAGATAGAAAAGCGCTATATAAAATGCAACTTGATTGATTGAACCCGAGTGGTGCCTTGTTATTGGACTTCTGTGCGAGTCATGGATTGGCCATAACAAAAACCATGTTCGAACATAAGATAGTTCATAAGTGTACGTGGTACCAGAACACCTTAGGCCGAAGATTGATGATAGACTTTGTGGTCACATCATCAGATCTGTGGCCGTATGTTTTGGACACTCGGGTGAAGAGAGGAGCAGAGCTGTCAGCTGATCACCACCTGGTGGTGAGTTGGATCAGATGGTGGGGAAGGCTGCCGGACACACCTGGCAAACCCAAACATGTAGTGAGGGTGAACTGGGAATGTCTGGCAGAGGCCCCTGTCTGTGACATCTTTAACTCCCACCTCCGGAAGAAGTTCTCATGTATCCTGAGGGAGGTTGGGGACATGGAGTCTGAGTGGGCAATGTTCAAAGCCCCTATTGCAGATGCGGCAGGTAGGAGCTGTGGTAATAAGGTCATCAGGGCCTATTGAGTTGGCACCTAAGAACCCGCTGGTGGACACTGGTGGTGAGGGAAGCCGTCAGGCTGAAGAAGGAGGCCTTTTTGGAATGGTTGGCCCTGGGGTCCCCTGAAGCAGCAGACAGGTACCGGGAGGCCAGAAGGGCTGTGGCTTCAGCAGTCGCGGAAGTAAAAACTAAGGTGTGGGAAGAGTTCAGCGAGGCTATGGAGGAGAACTTTCAGTTGGCCTTAAGGAAATTCTGGTAAACCGTCAGGTGACTCAGGAAGGGGAAGCAGGGCTTGACTCAGGCTGTATGCAGCTGGGGAGGGAAACTGTTGACTCAGACTGGGGATGTTGTCGAGCGGTGGAAAGAACACTTTGAGGAGCTCCTGAATCCAGCTAACACCTCCTCAGTGGAGGAGGTAGAGTCTGAAGACTCAAGGGGGGGAAGCCCCCCCCCCACCCATATCCCTGGCAGAGTTCTCTGAGGTAGTTAAGAAGCTCCTTGGTGGCAAGGCGTCAGGTGTGGATGATATTCGCCCTGAGATGCTGAAGGCTCTGGACATTGTTGGGCTGTCTTGGCTGACATGCCTCTTCAGCGTCGCGTGGAGGTCGGGGACAGTACCTGTGGAGTGGCAGACTAGGGTGGTGGTTCCCATATTTAAAAAAGCGAACTGGTGGGTGTGCTCTAATTATCGGGGTATCACACTTCTTAGCCTCCCTAGGAAAGTGTACTCTAGTGTGCTGGAAAGGAGGCTCCGACTGATTGTCAAACCCCAGATCCAGGAGGAACAATGCGAATTCCGTCCTGACCGTGGAACAACGAACCAACTCTTTACCCTTGTGGAAGTGCTGAGGGAGGCATAAGAGTTTGTCCAGCCAGTCTACATGTGTTTTGTGTACTTGGAGAAGGCTTATGACCCTGTACCATGGGGCATTCTGTGGGGGGTACTGCGGGAGTAGGGAGTACCGTGGCAGTTGCTCCAGCCATCTGGTGCTTGTACAACAAAAGTGAGAACTGTGTTTGTATTCTCGGCACAAAGTCAAACACGTTTTTGGTGGTTATCAGACTCTGCCAACATTGTCCCTTGTCTCCGATACCATTTGTGATATTCATGGACAGGATCTCAAGGCGCAGCCAAGGTGAGGAGTGTGTCCATTTTGGGATCCTCAGAATTACACCTCTGCTCTTCACAGATGATGTAGTTTTGTTGGCTTCATCAGAACACAACCTCAGCATTCACTGGAGCAGTTTGCAGCTGAGTGTGAAATGGCCGGAATGAGAGTCAGCACCTCCAAGTCTGAGGCCATGGTTCCCTACCAGAAAATGGTGGCTTGCTCCCTCCAGGTTGGGGAGGAGTTGTTGCCTCAAGTGAAGGAGTTCAAGTATCTCGGAGTCTTGTTTACAAGAGGGTAGGATGGAGCGGGAGATTGACAGGTGGATTGGTGCAGCATCAGCATTAATGCGGACGTTGTACCAAACCGTTGTGGTGAAGAGGGAGCTGAGCCGGAAGGCAAAGCTCTCAATTTACCAGTCAATCTTCATGCCAACCTCAACTATGGTCATGAGCTTTGGGTAGATACTGAAAGGGTGATATCGTATACATAAGCGGCTGAATTGAGTTTCTTCCATAGGATGTCTGGGCTCAGCCTTAGAGATAGGAGCTCAGACATATGGAGGAAGCTCGGATTAGAGCCGCTGCTCCTTCACGTTGAAAGGAGCCAGTTGAGGTGGTTCGGGCATCTGATTAGGATGCCTCCTGGGCGCCTTCCTTTGGAGGTTTTCTGGGTACGTCCAGCTGGGAGGAGACCCCGGGGTAGACCTAGAACTCACTGGAGGAACTACATGTCAAACCTGGCCTGGGAATGCCTTGGGATCCCCCAGGAGGAGATGGAGGGTGTTGCTGGGGAGAGCGAGGTCCTTAGCTTGCTGCCACTGACCATGGAGAAGCAGCTTATGACGAGATGAGAGATAATATAAAATGAAGGAAGGACTAATCCCGCTAAAAGTCAAAGCTATTGTGGTTAGCCTGTCAACCATACAGTTGCTTACGTTTTACACACTTCAGCAGAGTCCTTGCAATGGATTGTTCAATGCTGCACTGGAGAAAGCTCCCGGACCTGCCCAAACACCGCCTGGCAGGCCGGCGGTGGGATTCATTACATGCCACTTAGGAGGAGGCAAAATTAATTTTGGACAAACTAAAAGTAGCTTTTAGTGTGCTCCTTGAACCCGATTGACAGCATCGCAGACATGAAGAAGGAGGTTATAACCTTAAGTAAGCTTTATCCGAGACTGTGACAGAATGTGAAGTAAAGAGAAAGAGTGAAGTCGGCAACAGTGTCAGTAAGATAACTTTATTAAGCATGATGGCAATTTAAGATAACATTAGCCAGCAATCTGAAAACTAGATGATTACACTAACGTTAAACTGTGTAATGGTAGCTAACTTTGCTAACATGCAATACTTGCTGTGAGTAACTGTTAGCCTTGCATATAGAGTGAATTTATATGTAGAACATGGAATTTGGCGCTAATATAGTGTTAACCAAATGCTAAATTAATATTTAGTTTAATGTCTTTTGTTACGTTAGTTGTATGGTAACATCACTGACAGTGGATTGCATTAGTCATGCTAACTGTAATAGCATGAGCTATATTTAAACCTGCAGTGTAACAGTTAGCATATTTCACCTTTTTTCCCCTCGTTTTTTATACCTCTTGTGTAATGCTAACTTGTCTGGTGTGCTGTAACATTAGCTGGCTCGACAAAATATGGCGACAACTGTTAATCACATATTAACATGTGGCCCATAAGGGGTTTCAATAGACCACACAATAGAACAATTCAGATGAACATAATGTGAAGACTTAGTTAATAAACAACAAGCATGTTATGTCTTGATACATGCTCAATAATCCAGGTAAGAAATTCAAAGAAGGTTGAATCTGGACACAACATTTATTGACAGTTACATTTCATCACTCAACTAACTGACATCTTCAGTCTCAACTGACTGCAGGTATGCCCGCCCTTATAAACAATATAGTGGCATAACGACCGAAAACAACGATCAATTTCATATGCAAATTCCTACGATCAATAACTTGATTTTAATGGCAATGTGTACTGTTCACAGAGGATTTGGGAATGGTTGCAATCACATTATTGTAAAATGGCAACAGATGTACTCTTCCCCCCCAGGGATGGTCGTTCCCTCTTCACATAGATGGCCTCTTTGACTCACCATTCAACCTACAATTGTTTTCGGTCATTATGCCACTGTATTGTTTACAATACTCATCTCTTTATTGTCTTTTACAAAAAGGGACAGTAAAATGAATGGAAAAAAATGAAATACTCTACATTGTAATTTTTTAGATTAACACACATGAAAGTAAAAGTTTTCTGCCATAAACGTTATTACAGATTTGTCTTTGTTTTGTAGCCTGAAAAGATGCCAAAAGCACCAATCAGCTCAAGTAATGTACGTAGTTTGTTTCAAACTGGAGCAAAACAGAATTACATCATACATTATGTACAGGAGTATTCGGTGTTTTATATTTCATATTTTTATTCCTTTTATGTTGATGTGTTTACGGATTGCCATGGCAGGTATCTCAATAGCCAGGGTAAACATTATGGGAGATAAGAGACACCCTTGTCTTGTTCCTCAATTAAGACTCAAAGAAAGAAAGCCACTTTATTTTCATCATTGTACAGTTGTTTTTGGTTACAATTAATTTTACCTTCTGCATTTAACCCATCCTATTGTATAGGAACAGTGGGCAGCTGCAGCACTTGACAAACTCCAGTTCTTTTTTCTACTGCCTTGGTCAGGGGCACAGGCTGGAGTATTAACCCTAACATGCACGTCTTTATGATGGTGGAAGAAAACTGAGCTTCCGGAGGAAACCCACGCAGACACAGGGAGAACATGCAAAATTTCACCCAAAAAGGACTTGCGATGGCCTAGGGTTCCAACCCAGGAATTTCTTGCTGTGAGGCAACAGTGCTAACCACTGGGCCACTTTGCCATAAGTTTAAAAGGAGTTGATGTAAGCCCATTAGTCAAAATTTCAGCTCGTGGATTAGCATGGAAAAGCCTTAACCATCTAAGAAATGTCCCCCCATACTGAACCTTTCTAGAATTTCAAAAGGATAATGCCCTTCTATTCTGTTGAAGGCCTTCTCTGCCTTCACTGACAGAATAGTATTGTTGGGGCTGCCAGATTTCTCAAAAAGTATTTTAAGCATCCTCCTTGTGTTGTAAAGGCCTGCCTTCACTGTACAAATCCATTTTGCTCAGAGCGAACCATTTTGGGTAAAATTGGCTCCAACTTTTTAGCTAGTACTTTACATAGAATTTTAAGGTCACTATTAATAAGAGAGATCAACCTATAAGATCCACATTGAGTTGATGGTATTCCGGGTTTTAATAGGAATGTAATTATTGCTGTATTGAGGGAGGAGGGAAGGATCCCCTATCAAACGATTCTTGATACATATGAAGCAGAGGCGGTATTTAGTTTTTTTAAAAATATATTTCAATTGGAATTCCATCATGTACGAGACTTTTTCCTCTTTTCAAGCTGGTTATAGAAGTTCCTGGGCATCAAGGTTAAACTCTAAGGATTCCCTGTTCAGGGGAATAAATTCTAGTGAATTCAGAAATTCCTTTTGTATATGCGGAGCTGAATCTGAATATTCCGAGCTGTACAAGCTATGGTAGGAGTTTAGAAAGGTGTTCTTTCTTTTTGGGTCGGAGGTTATCACCCCCTCATCTGTTTGAATTGAACATATTGCCTTCTCTGCTTGCATCTGTTTAATGCACCAGACTAGCAGCATACCAGCCTTTTCACCTTGCTCATAATAGGATTGCTTTAATGTCATCAAACTTTTTATTCCCTTAATTGTAGATAAAACATTATATTTAGCTTACCATTTATGGAGCTCCATAATTAGCTGACAGCATTATTTTCAAAATACAAATATATTTGTGCTTTAATAAACTCTGTGAATTCTGGATCCCTAAGCCAATTTATCTGGAGATGCCATCTTGGGGGAATGGTGCAAAAAGTTGGGTAATTCAAAAAGACATGAAATTGATGCATGGTCTGAGATTATTATGCTATCATACCAATAGCTTGTAATTTTGGATATTAAATCAGCCGAGACTAAATAGCAATCACCTCTGGAAAAAGCGTGATAAGGACTGGAGTAACAGGAAAATATTAGCTGGTTGGGGTACTTACTTCTCCACACAGTGAACAAGTTAAAGTCTTTCATAAATTGAAGTAGCTCTTTTTCTTGTCTGGGGGTCGGAGGTGTCTATCCCAGTAGATCTATCCTGCTCTGGTTGGAGTGCATAATTGAAATCCCCACCAATGATAAAATGGCCAGACAGAGTGGTTAGTGATAAGAAAAGGTGTCTGAAAAAGGTAGAGTTATCATTGTTTGTCCCATACACATTAAACAGATTTAATCTGACCAAAAGAATTTCACATTAAATGATAAGATATCTGCCAAATCGGTCTACAATGACACTAATAAGCTGAAAAGGCACAGATTTATTTATGAGAGTGATTGCCTCCCATGAATATGAGCTGAAAGTGGCCAAAAACACCGGGCCAGGCCATCTCATACTCACTCCAACTACTTCCTCAGAGGTTAAAAATTGGTCTCCTGGAGAAAAACTACTTTGGCTTTTAATGGCTGCATTCTACTCATAACTTCCTTTTCTTGACAAGTTTAGTTAGTCCCCTTACATTCCAGGAGGTGATTGAATGACGTTCAGAGGCCATAGGTGAAAGTTATAATTTCAGTCAGGTTAAGCTGGATATGTTTAAGTAGGCTGCTAACAGAAAACACTCCATAATAATAAAGAAAATAAATTTACAAATAGTAGTAGATAACAAATAGAACACTGGAAACGTTACTGGGTGTACTTCCCAAACTCAAATACACTCACCCGTCCCACAATAAACACATCCTGAGGAACCCAAAAAAGAGCCCAACTATGGAGCGTCACTGTTCCACCCAGGCCATCATCATGGTGAGGAACACCATGCCCAACAACCAGACCAGAACCCCCAGTTAATCAGCAGTATAAACTATGACAACCAAACTGAACCGAGTCTTTGTCTAATCTAGTTTTACCTACAATGCCACTGAAGCTTAATCCGATGTGTGGTCAGTAATGTGAGAAATGCAGTGGTAACATACAATTACCATCATCGATTATTGTTTGTTCAAGTCCACTAGACATTGTGGAGCATATTGACTAGGTCAAAGTGCTCGTCAAAAAGTACTACTTAGATATTGTTTTGTTGCTTCATTTACCCGCAGTCTCCAAGTTACAATTTTTAAGTTCATGAACAAACTTATCCACTGCTGATGATGTGTCAAAAATGTGGTGTTTCCTTTTGTAGGTTAGCGGAAGTTTAGCTGAGTAAAAAATCCCATAGTGCAGCTCTGGAATGGAAAGGGAAGCCAGATCTTTCTTCACTTGGTCAAAGGTTTTTTTTTTTTTTTCGCTTGAGGAGCTCGGCAGAGATGATGGGAAAAAACATGAGTCTTTGGTTCACCAGGAACATGGGTTCCTTCGTTTTGGCTGCCTTCATGAACCAAGTCTTGTCCGTGTAGTTCAGAAATTTCATTATCACTGCCTGGGGCCATACCGCTGACCACGCTTCCGCTTTGTTAAGTTTGCCAATTCTGTACACTCTCTCAATCAGCAGTGGTCCAGGAAAGTTATCTGCACCAAGCACATTGAGAAGCCACTTCTCCGAAAATAAACATAGCAGTCCCTTCCTTCTTTTCCAGAAGGCCCACAGGCAAAGGTTAGAATGGTGGCTATGGTTTTCTAAGTCGTCCACATTAAGCACTAACTCCTCAACAGTCACTTTCATGGCAGTATTTTGAGCTAACATGGATGCGATATCATCTTGATGGTGGTAATTTTGTCTTCAGCTTCTGTGATACACACCATGACCACCTTCAGTTCATCCTGTACACCCTGTACTTCTTTAATTGCTTGGATAGCAGTCAGGATTTGGTCTGGGATGGTTGCCATACTGGCATCTATTGCTTCTTTGTTGGCATTAGCATTGCTATTAGTTTGCTGTGTAGGGTCCAGCGTGGAGTCTATTTTCGCAGGTTTTTGTGCCTGCTTTGCTGTTTTTGGCACCATCTGAATCATCACTTTGCTTTTAGTCAAGAAGTTTGTGGCTGTATGGCTTGATTAGGGTTGTTCAGCTGTCAAAATTTTCAAAACTTTACGGAGGGGCTCCAACACATGCCTGCTCAGCACCGCGTCTTAACCAAAAGTTGTCCTTGTTCCTGGTTAATTTGATTTCTTTTTCCTCTTATGTGGTCTCTCTGACTCCATCTTGCTTTCCACCTCTCTTCACTGACTTCTCTTTGGCTACTTTCAGACTGCACCTTGAACATGACCTGTTTCCGACGTTTGCTTTGAGAGTTACACAGACTGAATTCTCTCAGAAAAGTATAAAAGAAAACACATGGAAAAGTATTTTTTGAATTTTGATTTGGGCAACTTTCAACTGTGATCCTAGATCTGATGCATACCCACTATGTGGCCGTGCAACTCAAATCTGTTTGGCAATGTTGGAATCCAAGTCCAGTTTGTGTCTCTCACCATGTGGGACAGATCAGCGAGTTTGGCTGTCTTGCACTATGGTTTGTCTTTCAGTGACAAATCACCATTATTGCTTCAGAAAAACTATAGTAATTTAGATTTGGGAAAACACCAGAGACACGCATGGGACACTAATGGGGGGCAAGGTCATGGCACATGCTAGGTGGGCAGAAAGTAGACGTGGAAATTGGTGGAAAGGGAGCAAATTCATTGAATTTAGATCTTTTTGGGGAGACGCCCAAAAACCAAAGACTTAAATCTGAAAGAACACGCTGTTATTGACCTGTGTTTGAAATAATTGCAAGTGAAAAGGCCGAACGTGTTCACAAAATGTCAGCTGTTGTTAGTTTGCGCATGGCAGTCAATCAAGGGTGGATGTCTGTTTGTGCTGACATCAGATATGAGTAACTTTCAAAAAGTAACTGTAAACAATGACAAATTTTTGGATTTGACCCCAAAAAAATCTGGATTGAGTATTAAAGTCTGCAGTCTAGACATAGCCTTTGCCCTGCTGCTCTCTACAAATGACTTGCCACCACCAACAACTCCCAGAGCACGGAGAGATAAGTGTCCATTCAAAGCACATCTCAATTGTCCCAGCTTCTCATTCTCCCTCCCTTTGTGCCCATCTCTCTTGACTCAAGTATAGCCACAAAAACACACACGTACACTCTGTCTTTCAATCACTCCTTGCCTCTTCACACTCATCCTCCCATCCCTCATTTCTATGGTTTGTTTTGGTGTGAAACTCTCCTTACTGCTCCCTCTCTTCTCAGATTTGCCCCCTTAAGGTCTTGTGGAGATGGCTATGAATATTTCACTAAACTGCATTCTCAGGTTATCAATAATAAAATGCCATATTCTTATAAATATTCTAAAAATATAGCTGGACTCTGCCCCCATACTGAAGCATTAAAGATGCATGCATACCTACAGTAGCTAACTGCCAAGTGCCAACACTCACACCATAACAGAACCATATGAGCATGAACAAGGGTGCCATAGCATGTATGCAAGTATTCCCTTTCCTCTGTCTTAAAGTGTTTATGTATGCGAGTGTGTGAGTAAAAACATAGTTGTATGTGTGTGTGGAGAGATGCATGTGAGGGTGTTAGTAGAAAAGTATGTGTGGTGTGTGTTTGCTGCACACAGCACTGAGTATTTTTCCACCGTATCTTTAGCTTTTGATACACTGTCACACCTCTGGAGCAGCCTGTCCATCTCTGAACTAATGCAAGGAAATAGGTCTCTCTGTCACCAGCATGTTCTGAATCACAATAGCCTAATTCACAACCACAGCCTTCAAACATCGCAGATAGCTGTGGAGACTAAAACACACACACACACACACACACACATACAAAATACCGACCCAACAGAGTTACTCTCTCGCTCACAAACACATACACACACTCAAGCACGCTCGTTGTTACTCTTATATGCACAATGTCAAACGCTTGCTTACTCACACCCATACACACAGAAACACACCACTACACAGACCTTCAAATGATCTGTGTCTGGCTTAAGGTGCTCACTGAGTGTTAAAAACAACAAGAAGACGTGTACGTGTATGGACAGTCTGCAGGACCGCACAAGGACATTTGCCTTTCATAGTTGGACGTACTAGAAGTGTGGTGCCATGTTTATAAGGTCACTATGCTTATATTCAATTTGTGTTACTCCTAGGTGCCCCTATATATTTATTTCATTTATAGTTTTCCTGTTCATTTATTATTTTTGCTATTTTAAGTTGCTTAAATGTACAGCCAAGACAGACAATCTCTATTGGAGTAAAATTCATTTTCACTCCTGGCCACTAGACGGCGATAATGACCGGTAAATGGCAGCGTGACTCCCCCCCCCCCCAAGTGCAGACCAAGAGCGAGTTTTCCTCAGTTGTGAATAAGTTTCTGTTCACATTGGCTGCCATTACTCCAGTATAAATCAAATCCAATCTACATTTTATTTCTTTTATTTACAGGTAAGCAAGCACGGTAAATAGAAGTTGATAGTGTGTTATTGTTGGTTAGTAAAGTGCTCCCAATGCGTGTGTTCTTTCATGTTTTAATACAGGTAATCATGATGAACACGCTGCTAGTTTTACAAGGCCTAATTGACTGCCTTTCCCCTGAGAGCACTACACATGCTCGCACTACAGTTAGTTTGCTAAATCAGTGCTTTATCTGTTTGGTAGGCTAGTACGTGAACTGTTGAAGGCGATTCTGCTTCTTTTCGTCATTCATTGCCAGATGTAAAGCTTGTAGTATAGCTTGTGTTAGGTCAATGTATTGCGGATCTATTTGATGATATAATTTGATTATCTAGAGATAAAATTTTGTTTGGAATATGACTGAATACAGTTTATTGGAATTAACGTGTTATGTAACCACTTTTGATCCTGTAACTGATGCAGCTGGTAAACTGCAGTTTAGTATTTTATTTTCTAGAAGAAATCTGCTAGAAGACATTTTGGATTTATTGTTTTATTTCAGTTGTGAACACGTTTCTGTTCATGTCAGCTGCCATTACTCCAGTATAAATCACATTGCATCTAAATGTCTTTTTGTTATTTACAGTCTGAAAAGTTTTCAAATTATAATGTGGCATCAGATTACCTCTTCTGTCATCAATCGGCACCTGCTACATATTTTTGGCGAGTGAGCCAGGAGGGACTGTTAGGACACCAGAATGACCCTGTCCCTATACAGAGACGAATCCAGACCAGTCCAGAGAAGCGTGATTGAGTGGCCTCATAGAAAACAAGGAGCAGCTCCAGGACAACGTCAGTTCAGTACTGTGGACACTTGGAAAGCCTGAACACATAAAGGTGTCTCATCATCTAAAATGTAGTGAACCAGCAGGGTAGGGATTTCGAGACTTACCCTGCTGGGCCCCGATCAGGCTGGCAGAGAATACTTTAGATGAATCAAGGAGACTGAGGAATCCACCGTGTTTCCGGCAGTATCTTAGCTGCCTCCAGTCCTTTATGATATCCATGCAGGGACATGACACTGAGCTAACGGAAACGAAATCTAAAGAACCTAGTGAGATAGAAAGGTTGAAGGAGGAGTTTGCTCAGCTTCAGCAGGCCCAGGCAAAGGCACACCATGTGCTGGAGGAAAAGATTCAGGCATAAGGATATCATTTGAGCAATATAACAATAGACAGGGAGCAGGAAGTCACTACGGCTACACCCTTTATAGCACCACAGGTGACAATAAGTATAGAGTTCTGGATTTGTGGACAAACTGGGGAAGCCAGTCAGAGAGATAGGCTCTCCTTCACTAGCTTTACAAAGCAAATTGAGTCTGGACTGAAAAGGGGTTTTTCAGAGACTGAATATATTGAGGCTGTGGTTTAAGCTGTAAGCCCTGGGCTCCCCTGACACGACCTACTGGAAATTGATAGGGACTTCACATTTCCCACTCTAAGAATCATCTTGAGAGGACACTATAAAGTTGACTCATCCTCTGACCTCCTCCATCAACTAATGAACATACCCCAAAACCCTAACAAATCTGCACAGAATTTCCTCTTCAGGGCGATTGAGGTCAGGGAGAAACTACTCTGGAAGTCTGGAGGGGAGGATGATGGCGAACAGTTTAGCCCAGACTTAATCCAATGCAAGTTCCTGCATTCATTAGAGACCCTTCTGCTTATTGAAGCAGTAAAAAGTTTCAGCTTAAACTCTACCTCAGCAACCCAAAAGTCCCAGATGAATTCCTGGTAGGGAGGATAAATGAAGCTGCCAGTCTTGAGCTAGAGCGACAGAACAAACTGAAAAGAAATAGGGCATTGAAGACACTGAAAGCAAATTAAATATGCACTGAACAACACTCCAGTAACAGTCAGCTGAACTCTCTGAGATCCATCCTCTGTTGCTTTCCCTGAGGTTTCTCTTATTTTTTCTCTTTGTTAAAGGTTTTTTTTTTTAGGGAGTTGTTCCTATCCGATGTGAGGGTCTAAGGATGGGATGTTGTGTTGCTGTAAAGCCCCAAGAGACAAATTTGTTAATTTGTGATATTGGGCTATATAAATAAATTGATATGACTTGACTCTTAACAGAGAAATAGGTAAAGAAACAGGGATGAAAGGGAGTGCGACAGCTTCCACACAAAATAAACAAGGACAGTGTTAAAAACCCTGACCCTGACACCACTAAGCTCATTGAAGATCTCAATGCTGATGTTCTTGAAAATTTTTAAAAAAATGTTCAGCGAGACATTAAAAACAAAAAAGTCACACCCCAGCACTGATACAGGCCTACCCACAGCTGTGAGAGGGGCACGAGGATGCCAGGCATGCAGAGAGCTGCAGGCCAGTGAATCATGTAGGCACTGTTACCACTGCAAACAGGACGACAATCTTTCCCATGGCTGAAGGTAGAGGAGACTGATGCAGGGAAATGGGGGGGGGGGGCTGCTGAACCAGGACCCACAGTAGCCCATCCACACTCGAGGTCCTAGGTTAACCCTGCATCTCTCCACAAAGATCCACAGAGCCCATGAGGTGAAAATGGAGACAGTCTTCCTCCTACTCTACAGTTGGTCAATAGTCAGCCAACCTGTGAAACACCCACTGGTTATATGTTCCCTGTCAACACCAAGCTAAGCTCATAAATCTCATTGGGACGAGATGTGTGGTCCAGTGTCGTGTAGACAATGTAGCCACTGAAGCTCTGTCAAGACACTGGAGCTCAGGCAAGTTTCATCAGTTATGAGTGGAGAACACAACACCTTCCTGCCACTTGTTGAACTTTTGGGGTCAGAGCCAATGGTTGTATTAGCAGCAAAAAAAAAAAATCAGCCAGGTCTTTTCAGTGACAAGAAACACAGCTAATGCTATACTCAAGGTACTGCAGACTCAAGATAGTGATGAGAGTGTGGGGACAGTACAGGCAGGTAAAAGAGGAGAACACCACGTCACCACTGAGCAGATCACTACTGCCTATGTTTGTGCACACACTGTGACTCAGTTTTCAGAACAGACCCTAGTGTTTATTCCTGATGACTTACCACAGTCGCCGGACGGACTGATCATCCATGAGGGTCTGGTTGGCGAGGGGATCTCAGCTTACATACCAGTCTCAATAGCCAATACTAACAAGCATGACATCACCCTAAATTCCCACATCATAGTGGGCCACCTGTAAGAAATAAAGGCAGTCTATCCAGTTACAGCTGAGTTGTTCAGAGAAAACTGAACAGAGCCCCCCACAGCCAGACATTCAGTTTGCTGAGGTAACCACTGCCCCACACCAGAGTCACAAGGCATCTCAATGGGATCCTCCAAGTAAAGTTAGACCACCTCACTGAAAATCAGCAGCAGATTGTGAGACAGCTGTTACCTGAAAAATCTCATGCTTTTGATTATGATGATGAGGATCTTGGATGTATTCTCTCTCTAAAAATGCACATTACCCTGCATGACACTACCCCTGTTTGAAAGACCTACACATCAGTGTCAAAACCTTTGCGTCAAGAGGTGAAGGATTACCTCCAGCATTTGCTGAAGTGAGGAGGGAAATTGCAGTCAAGGCCCCCCCTACTCCTCACTGATCGTCTGCATTCGGAAAAAGTCTGGGGCATTGAGGCTCTACTGGGACTACAGAGCACGTTACACAAAATCTGTCCCCGATCAGCACCTGATCCCCAGGATCCAAGATATGCTGGATTCTCTGCATTGCAGCTCCTGATTTCCAGTGCTTGACCAAGCAAAAGCACATCACCAGGGATTCCTGGACCTGAAGAGTAGACCATTGACAGCTTTTATAACACCCTGGGGACTTCAGTGGAACCGTATACCGCTTGGTCTCAGCTCAGCACCAGCAGAGTTCCAAAGAAGTATGGAGGAGTGCCTGGTGGGCCTTTGTGATGTTGTCTGGTATCCATACCTGGATGACAATCTTGTCCATTCCCCCACCCTTGACAGCCATGTGGAGCACCTCCGAGTTGTCCTGCAGAGGTACCAAAAGCACGTTGTCGAACTCACCCCACAGAATGGTGAGGTCTTCAAGCGGGATGTGCATTTATTAGGATAGATTGTTTCCGAGGAGGGATATACGATGGGTCCGGCCAAGATAGCTCCATTTCAAGTTCTGAAGAACAGAATACCATCTACAGTGGGAGAACTAAGCAGATTCCTCAGGCTCCTCTCCAACTACAGAGCTTAGATTCCTAATTTCTCAAGAGTAGCCGAACCCCTGTATCAGCTCTTGTCCTCACCTCGAGACAAGAGTCGACTTCCTCCTTCACCAAAGGCAAAAGGGAAACAGGTCAGTGCAAAACAGAAGGGGTGCCTACCACCAAACATACCCATTCACAGCCACTAACACACTCCAAACACACTGATTAATTGCTTAACAGAGCCACCCATCCCTGGCTATCCCGATTTTTCAGAGCCATTAATTTTACATTGTGATGCCTCACAAGATGGCCTGGGGGCTGTGTCATATCAGAGACAAGTAGGCAAGATGAAGGTGATCACATATGACTCCAGGACACTGACACCTCCTGAAAATAATTATCACATGCACTCTTGGAAACTAGAATTCCTGGCGTTGAAATGGGCTGTTTGTGAATGTTTTCGATATTATCTGTGCTATGCCCCTCACTTTGTAGTATATACAGATAACAACCCCTTGACATATGTCCTCACAACAGAAAAACTAAATGCAACAGTTGGGTGGGTGAGCTGGCCGATTTTAATTTCACCATCAAGTATTGGCCTGGCAAATAAAACACAGTTGCTGATGGCCTGTCCTGGCTGCCCCTGGATATCAACCAGTTCATGTCACAGTGCACTGAGGAAGTGAGGCTAAGTGCCTCTGTGAAGAGTGCAGTGTTGCAAAGTGAGAGCCCCCTTCATCTGGCCACTACAGTCAGTTTGGATGCCATCAACCTGGTTAGAGACACCACACCAATGTCCAACACTAAGCCTCACTCACCGAATGAAATCAGAAAGAGTCAGGAGCAAGACCCAGTTCTTGGACGTGTGCTGGGATATAAGGTAACCAACCACCTTCCCACAGAGCAGGCTCTGATGGCAGAATCGCCTGACGTCAGACTTTTGCTGTTGCAATGGGGCAGCCTGCATGTTGATGGTAATGGTGTCCTGCACAAAATGGCAGGTGGTAGAAAACAACTTGTCTTACCCAAAGAGCACTATGACACAATGTCCAGGGAACTACACACAGACATGGGACATTTGAGAATTGAAAGAACTCAGAGCTTAAGAAGAGATAGATTATACTGGCCCCGAATGCAAAGTGAGATAGAACATTTTGTGATATGTGCCTGTGAGTGCTTGAAAAGGAAGAAACCAAATAAAATCACCAGAACCCCCTTGACCACCATTACCACTACTTACCTATTTGAGCTTGTATCAGTGGATTTCCTGCACCTCAAAACCTCCAAGCATGGGTATGAGTACATCCTAGGGGTGATTGATCACTTCATGTGCTTTGCGCAAACCTATGCAATAACAAAACAAATCAGTAAAGATGGTGGTGGAAAAGGTCTTTGATAACTTCACTCTCATCTTTGGCTTTCTGGTAAAAATCCATCATAACATGGGCAGCAAATCTGAGAATCAGATATCCTCCCACCTCCAGAAGGTCAGCGGTGCGTGTGGTTCTCACACTATGCCATATTATCCTCAAGGCAATGGGCAAGTGTAGTGCATTAATAGGACTCTGTTGTCAATGTTAAGAGCACTTCTGATGCAGAGAGGGCAGACTGGAAAAACTTGCTGGCAAATGTGGCGCATGCCTACAATTGTACTTGGGGCGAGGCCATTGGGTTCTCCCCATACTATCTGCTCTCCATGGCTGCCCATAGTAGATATCCTGTTCAGTGTGCCTGCAAAAGAATAGCAAGAAAGCAACAGCGACTGGGTGGCAGACTGGCAGGCACAGATGTAAGAGACATGTGACACTGTGTCTTGCTCCACAACATGTCTGAGAGAGGTGGGCCAGACAAGCTTTGGTCACACTGGGAAGACTGTGTATGTAGTGGTGAGTCAAAAGAATCCCTACATCCTGGTCTATGAGATCAAACTAGAGAGAGGAGGCAAGATTTGCATAATACAAAGGAACCTCCTGCTTCCATGTGACAGTATGCCTGTGGAAAAACCTGTCGCAAAAGTGCCTGCCCAGAAGGAAAAGAGACATGAGATATAGGCAAGGACAAACTACACAACACCTGCCAGGATGCAGAAAGGATGACCAGGATGCAGATGGTGATCTTGAGGATGGAGGGAAACTTGTGTAGAGGCTCCCCCATCATACCACCATGGCAGGAGATTGGCTGTTCCAGTACCTGAGGTTGGTGAACCTGCTATATCTAACTCTGGATAAGAGGATACTGAGCTCCACATACTGCAAAATGAGTACACCCAGTTGGAGCATCACGATGAATATTCATCTGCACCAGGACAAACTACAGATACAGGCAAAGACTCAGAAGGTGAGCCATCACCCCAGCCACTGAACATCTACCCACAAAGAACGAAACAACCACCCAGGATACTGACGTATTACACATTGGGTCAACCCACGGTCAGGGAGACAGGTATGGACAATGTTGAGGTAAGGACACCATCTTCTTGTTCTCAGAGACTTGGGAGGCCTTGGACACTCACAAGCAGAGAGACAATGGCCGAGACATTAGTGTGACAGACTGAAAATACATTACATAAAAATAAATAAATACATAAGTAAGTAAGTAAATAAATAAATAAATGGGAAAACACAAACAAAAACAAAGCACAGCCACACACATATTTACACACACATGCTGAAGGACAATGGACACTGCACTAATACACTGTTGAAAATCAGAATCAGAATCAGTTTATTTGGCCAAGTATGTGTAGGCCTACACGTACAAGGACTTTGACTCTGGTTCCTTCATTGCTCTCCACATACTTACACAGAATAGACATAAAGCCAAAACAAAGACAACAAGGTAAACATAAACATTTAACTACTATATACAGATAAAGCTGTATATAGTAGTTAAATGTTTATTCATTTTATGAAAATGAGTATACTTGTGTATACTAATGTGAAGACATTGGACATACAACATGTGTCAATAATATCTGACATGTAAATAATGGAAGTTTGGTAGCAGATGGGAAAATAGTGTTGGCTGCTTATTGAGAGTTTGTTACAGATGAGGATTTATTTAAATAAAATGAAATGTTTATAATTCTTGAAAAACAATTCTGATGTTTTAATGTGTTCAGATTGTGGCACTGAGTTTAATTTGAACAGTGATAACTTCTCCTGTTGATTATTAAATGTATACGATTGAAAGGAATCGGAAGAATGTTTATATGAGACAGTTTGAATGACTTTTAGTTAGAACTGGTGGCGGACCTTGCCTTCTCACCATGGGCCTTCAATTTCCAAAATCTGCCCCCACACCCCCCTCCCCAAACCATGCACAAGCACCAAAATAAAAACAAAACAGCCAAACTGCTACCTTAGTAGGCTACACCTACATTCACAACTGGACTAGGTTTCACTAGAATGATAGCTACAGTGTAAAGCTACAGCCAAGTTACAAAAAGTTACCCTGAAGAGCTTTAACACCAAGACTCACTCATTTGAGGATAAAATCCCTCCTCCTCTCCTTTCTGATGAAGTGCTTGATGACCTCTTCATGTGATTTGTTGCCCTGTTTTAACAGACAAGGAACGCCTTTTTCTACTGAAATGGCCGCCAGGGACTACAGGCAGAGCTGTCCAGTACTATTTGCTCAAATTGCAAAAGCCAGTGCTGTTCCATGTCTCCTTCTCTGAGTTGAATAGCAAACAGTCCCAGCTAGACTACTTGTTCAACTCTGAGCTAGCTGTTAGTGTTAGAAAGGTTCCAAATCGGTGTGTGTGTGTGTGTGTATGTGTGTGTAGATCATCATTTTTACCGCCTTCCATTGTGGGGCGGAACTTCTCTTTAACTTCTACGAGAACTTCGGACCTGTTTGAGTGACGAACCACAAACCGGCGTGAGGTTGTGGATTGAGATTACCATAGGCGTTAAGGGAGAATTTGTTTATATTTTCCTCCTGTACCTGAACGAGCTGTTGTATTCATGTGCGTCTAGAGAAATAACCACACACACACACACACACACACACACACACACACACACACACACACACACACACATCTACTTGTCAATAAACATCGTTGAGGATAACATCTTTGTATTCTTGCTGATGCACCACAGTGGTCACATACTCCCAACTAGCTACAGTTACAGTCCAAGCTATCAATCCTCCAGTACAGTTAGTCATTTGAAAAGGCCATAATTAGCCTGTCTAACATGCCTTGTGAATCCTTTGCTTGGCGGCTGGAGTCCCAACTTTTGTTTTGGTCTCCCCCTGTTAACAATTTCAAGCTTCTCAGTGAAATGTCTCCTAGTAAGTAGGGTGTCCGGGCGACGTAGCGGTCTACTCCATTGCCTACCAACACAGGGATGGCAGTTTGAATCCCTGTGTTACCTCCGGCTTGGTTGGGTGTCCCTACAGACACAATTGGCCGTGTTTGTGGGTGGGAAGCTGGATGTGGGTATGTGTCCTGGTTGCTGCACTAACGCCTCCTCTGGTTGGTCAGAGTACCTGTTCGGGGGGACTGGGGGGGGGGATAGTGTGATCCTCCCACGCGCTACGTCCCCTTGGTGAAACTCCTCACTGTCAGGTGAAAAGAAGCAGCTGGCAACTCCACATGTATCAGAAGATTCATGTGGTAGTCTGCAGCCCTCCTCAGATCAGCAAAAGGGGTGGAGCAGAGATCAGGGTGGCTTGGAAGAGTGGGGTAATTGGCCGGATACAATTGGGTAGAAAAAGGGGGGAAAATCCCCCTGCCCCCCCCCCAAAATTCTCCCCGTAAATGGTACACTTAAACTACTAACAAAATCAGTTGCCGTTGCCATCTTTACAACATCTCCATCAGCCCCCTTTTTTTTTTAAATTACGGTAACCTGCTAGCTAACGACTTCAATTTAGCCTGCACAAGCCTGGTCATAGGGTCTGCTACAGAATTTCCAGCATACCCCATCCTCACACAAGGCATTTTGATTGGTTGGTTTTACTGTCACTCATCTTTACTGGTCTGTATTGTACAACAAGTGTACTCTTTTGAGCTTAGAGAGTCCCCTGTGCTAAGTTAGACCGAGATACTGCTATATTATCATCAGCCATCAGGTGACATGTTAGCCTTCACAGTTCATTTGTTCAGTTTATGCAAAAAATAGAATTAGAAATATAAAAAAAAATAACTTACAGAAGTAATACAGGTCACGATTTTTGTACTTTTATTTTATTGCACTTATTTTATTTATGCATTGATGTATCCAATCTAGTAGGGTATTCAGAGAATAACCTGAAGGCCTTGATGGACCACCTCTGGTGATAACCGTTTAATTAATTAGAATAAACCCATGGTATGTCAATTGATGTATATAGGAAAACGTTAGGTGATGTTTTATTTTAGAAAGTAGGAGAGGGTGTGGCGCCAGGTTTATAAGGTCAATGTGTTTATATTCAATCTGTATTATTCTTAGGACCCCTCCATACAGTTTTCCATTTATAGTTCTTGTGTTTATTTATTATTTTGTTATTTAAGGTTGCTTATATAAGTACAAGAATAGATAATCGCCAATGGCAACGGCCACCATTGGTGCTGTGCCCTCACAGGGTACCGACAGAAACTGTAAAATCTGCTGTGGTGAGCTCTGAGAAACAGGGAACAAGTCAAAAGAAGAAGATGATATGTACAAGAATAGATAATCTCTAGTAGTGTAAAATTCAATTTCACTCCTCGCAATTACATGGCGATAATGACCGGTAAATCACAGAAACTTCAATCAGTTCATCTGGACACAACGTTAACTGAGAGAGAAATGTTTCATCACTCATCTAAGTGACCTCTTCAGTCTCAACTGACTGCAGGTATCACCACCCTTATAAACAATACAGTGGCAAAACAACCGAAAATGATCGGTTACATATGCAAATTGCCACGACCATTAACTAGAGTTACAATGGCAATGTGTCTTATTCACAGAGGATTTGGGAATGGTTGCAATCACAGCATTTTAAGATGGTGAGAGATGTACTCCCACCTGGTTCAGGGATGGTTATTCCCACTTCACATAGATGGCCTCTTTAACTCCCCATTCAAACCAGCATTCTTCCCTATTAAGCATGTGTACATCATCATCCTTGAAAGAGTGGCCACTGGCCTGTAGATGGGTGTAGGCTGCGGAGTCCTGACCTGACATGTTAGCTCTTCTGTGTTGTGCCATCCTCTTGGCCAGTGTCTGTTTGGTTTCCCGATGTACAAGTCACAGCAATCCTCCTGGCACTTAACAGCATACACTATATTGCTGTGTTTGTGCCGGGGGACCCGATCCTTAAGGTGGACCAATTTCTGGCGCAGCGTGTTTTGGGGTTTGAAAGCAGACTATCCCTCGGCTGCAGCTCACCGCATCCACTATGGCTGCCCATATGGACAAGATGTTGAGAGTGAACTACAGCTGAAGCTCCAGGAGTCTGTGTTCTGGTCAGACAGCAAAAATGTGCTAAAGTTTAATAGAAACAGAACAAGCAGATTCTGCACTTTCATCACTAACCACGCAGAGAAACTCATGATCAAGTATTGGAGTTCTTGCAGTACTTCTCTCCCTGGATTCGCCTTAGGAAGGCAGTTGCTTGGATGCTTAAGGTTAACAGCACTTTGCTGAGCTTGTGTTCTAAGAGGAAAGAGTTGAATGCTTCTCCCTCTCCACTCGAGGTCAATAAGGAGATGAGGAACTTCAAAGCAGGATCTCTATGCACGCAGAAGGTGGAAACAGATCCAGTACATGCCAGACATATTCTGGAAGTGATGGACAAGAGAATATCCACCACAGCTGCAACAGCTCCACAAGTGGTCCCATTTATCTTGCTTGCAACTTCGCCATTGGAGACATCATGTTGATCATCAACGACTCAGCACCAAGCAACTTTTGGGTCATGGGAAAGGTCATCCAGACAGTCCCAGACAAGTTTGGACTGGCACTTCAGTTCCGTATCAAGACCAAGACCAGCACACTGGATAGGACCATCACGAAGATTTTTCTTATGCAGGAGGTTGAATGAGGCAGTGGTAAAGACTATTGTCCAACAGGGGCCACGTGCTAGTAACCTCTGAGCCCCAAGGTAAATGAGGCTCAGTAAAAATCAAGCAACGAAGAAAGAAGACTGCTTACACAGGAGGATGTCAATTTCTTTGGCTCCACATGTTGTTGGTAATTGTTCCCCATTAAGAGTACAATTAAGGGTCGGTATGTGGGAGCCAAGTTACGTTTATATATGTTTCAGTTTGATAAATAAGCAAAGTCTGTATTTGTGCAATTCACTTACATAAATTGAGATAAGTGATTTCATTGAATAGGTTAATTAATAGTAATTGTTAAAAGTCAGCTAATAATTGAAGCATGATAGTATATTATTGTTGCCAGTTTAGTAAAGTGCTCCCAACACGTTTTCATATTCTAATACAGGTAATCAAGACGAACACGCTGCTAGTGTTATGAGGCCTAATGACTGCCTTTCCCCTGAGAGCACTATACACGCTCGCACTACATCTAGTTTGCTAAATCACTGCTTTATCTGTTTGGTAGGCTAGTATGTGAACTGTTGAAGGCGATTGTTTCTTTTTGTTATTCATTGCCAGATGTATAACTTCTACTATACTATATTAGAAACTCCCGGGTCTATACAAGTCACATAAATGACCTATTTTCATTTGAAAATGGCGAATTTCGACAAAAGGTGATAAGTTTGCACCCATGTATAGTTTGTGTTAGATGACTCTGTGTTGAAGATCTATTTGTTGCTATAATTTCAGTTATCCAGATATATTTGTGTTTGGAATATGACTAAATACAATTTGCTTGAATTAATGTGTTATGTAGCCACTGCTGATCCTGTAACTGATGAAGCTGGTAAAATGCAGTATAGTATTTTGCTGTCTGTAAGAAATCTCCTAGGTTATATTTTGGTTTTATTGTTTTGTTTCAGTTGTGTTTCCATTCATGTCGGCTGCCATTACTCCAGTACAAATTATACTGCATCTAAACGTCTATCTTTTTGTTATTTACAGACTGAAAAGTTTTCAAATTATAATGTGACATCAGATTACCTCTTCTGTAATCAATCTGCACCTGCTACAGAAGCACACTGAAAGTGTATGGACCCCATTTCATAGACTACATTTCCTATGTCATTTTGTGTGCAAAAAGCCCTTGCTCCCCTCCAGATAATGACCATAACCTCCTAGATAAAATAAATACATTTTATGCAAGGTTTGAAAAACCTATTCCACCTGCCAAACCCCCTACTCCCATTCCAATGCCACCCTTCTGCATCCAGGAGGATGAGGATGAGGTGAGAGCAACATTCAAGAAGCTGAACATTAGGAAAGCAGCAGGGCCAGACGGCATCAGTCCTGCTTTGTTGAGCCACTGTGCAGCACAATTGGCCCCAATATTTTCCATCATATTTAACGCCTCTCTAAGCCAATGTACATTTCCACAGTGCTTCAAATTCTTTACCACCATTCTTGTGCCAAAGTCCTCAAAGATCACCTGCCTCAATGACATCAGACCAGTTGCCCTACAATCTGTGGCCATGAAAGCATTTGAGCGCATCATTCTGTCACACTTGAAATCTTGCACCTCTCCAATGACGGACCCATATCAATTTGCCTATCAAGCCATCCGGTCTGTTGAGGATGCAGTTAGCATAGCCCTCTACCATGCCCTGCAACACCTGGAATCACCAAACACCTACGCACACATCCTGTTCATAGACTTTAGTTCCACTTTCAACTCCATCAACCCACTCAAACTCTTTACCATACTCTTGCATATGAACACTGACCCAGCCATATGCCATTGGATTCGGAGCTTCCTGTTCCACAGGAAGCTCACAGAGGGTGAAGGTTAATAACCTAACCTCACACCCTCTTACCCTCTGTACAGGTGCTCCTCGGGGCTGTGTTCTCTCCCCCTGACTCTTCTCACTTTACACCACCCACTTTATATCCACGGATAGCGCTGTAAAAATAATAAAATACGCAGATGACACAACCATTGTGGGCCTCGTCTCCAACAATGATGAAACCCAGTACCGCACTGCAGTAGACCAAGCTGTCACTTGGTGTGCAAACAACAACCTTCTGCTTAATACAGCCAAAACCCAAGAACTCATTATTGACTTCTGATGCATGCCAAATCCTAAAACACCCATACAAATGAACAGAGACCCCATCACCACCACAGACTCTTTTAAATTCCTTGGAACATACATCAGCAATAACCTGACGTGGAAAATTACACATCACTGCAAAAGCTCAACAATGACTTTACTTTCTTAGGCAGCTTAAAAAATACCGGATCAAACATCAACTGCTCATTCTGTTTTACTCAGCCATTATCAAATCCATCATAACATCTTCTATTACAGTATGGTACGGTGGCACAGACAGTCAAACATGGAAAAGACTGCAGCGGATTGTCAATGAGGCATCCAAAATCATAGGCAACCCACTCCCCTCAGATGAATCTCTACATACTCACCGGACTGTAAAGCGAGCAAAGAAGATCATCTCCGACCCCTCACATCCTGCTCATGACCTATTCCAGCTCCTTCCCTCAGGGAGGTGCTACAGGTCACTGTCCACTAAGACTAAATGCTTCACAAACAGTTTTTTTTCCCCTAGCCATCAGGACTCTGAATTCCTCCCTATAGTCCCCTTCTCACACACCATTGGCATAAATACCACCATACACCTAATTGTTATGCGTGCTATGTTTAATTTTGTTATTGTGTAACTGTATTGTTCATGATAATATGTGGAGTGTCTGTTGTTGTCCATGTATGTATTGTGATGCAGAGTTTAATGTGTACCAAAAACAAATTCCACCCACCTTGGTCGTGTGGCTAATAAAACAATCTAATCTAATCTAATCTAATCTAATCTAATCTAATCTAATCTAATCGAGTCTTTTATGGCAGAAGAATTAAGAAATGTAGAAGAGAAGTTAATTTGCTTTCAGCCAATGGCAAAAAAGATAATGAGGAAGTGAAACATAAGACCACTTACTGCATGGAGAGGAAGAGAAAGTAAGGGCATAGCTAACACACTATTAAAAGACATTTACTCATCTCCATTTCTCCTGCTGTTCGGCACAAAATAGTGCTTTGTGTGAAACTGGCATACTGGGGCACATTTCGTGTGACACAGGGTGCAGATGGGTCCACAAAAATTGACTGCTGAGCGGACCTCCTTAGGCGGATGTCTGGATGGGTGCATACTATTTCATCAAATATTAAAGCCCCATTTCTCTCTCTCTCTCTTTCTCTCTCTCTCTCTCTCTCTCTCTCTCTCTCTCTCTCTCTCTCTCTCTCTCTCTCTCTCTCTCTCTCTCTCTCTCTCTCTCTCTCTCTCTCTCTCTCTCTCTCTCTCTCTCACACACACACACACACACAATTTTCCTCTCTTACCGTGGGGAGATGTCACAGCCCTGTTGCATGAAGGCCCCTAGAGAAAACCAGAGAGAGTTGAAGATGCCAAATTCATTGGGGGGTTGGTCAGTGGGGCCCTGCTCTGCAGCACCCTCCTCTGGCTCCTCAGCATGCCACTCGTATGGGCTGAAACGACTCACCTATGGGAAAAGAGCGGAGGGCATTTATTTAGAACTGGAGAAATTATTTTTCTTTGGTTAATTGAATTAAGAATGCAATTTGGTTAATTGCATTCTTAATGCCTATAATAAAGAGATATACAGCTCTTTATTATAGGCAATGATGTCATCGTCCATCCCATCAATCTCTGAATTGACCCAAAGTCATTCATTTAATATTTCAGGGACTAGACCAACACAGATGATGATTTTTGCAGCACAAACCAGTGCAAACGAAGGAACATATACATATGTATTTGTGTGCTGATCACATGCAGCACTTGCTTCATGGAGGTATCGGTTGAATTTCAATCAGTTGTTTACAGCGTAATTTTTCTTTCATCTGTCTGACACTGAGGCGTCTCCCCAGCAGTGATGACTTGAGCTACGCATGTCCAAGTCATAAAGACAAGGGCAAAGACAACTCAATGCTATCAGCAATTTTCACTTGTGTAACAAAACGGACCTGCTGCTTCTGTGACATAATTATGTGAAGACAGTCTAAACTGTTCTGTTTAAATCCAACGTCCTGTCAAATCCCACTTACCCCATTGTTGAATTAATACCTATGCCTCGTTTGCCATAAGACAGGTTTTCTAATCCTGGTTGTGCTGGTTATTTTAACGTGCCAGGTAGTAAATTACATTTACTTGTTGTATCAGGTCTAAAAAAATACAATTAAATGGTTGGAATGCCTGACACAGTACCTGAATATAATGAACTACCCGACAGAGTAGAAAACCAGCAATACTGCTGGTACATGTGAATCAGATTGAGAACCACTGTCATATAGGCCATAAGACACTAGCCTAGGCATTGGCGTACAGGTCTCGACTCATGGATCAATCGCTGATACTCACCAAAAAAAGCACAACACTGACTCCGATGTATGCGAACACAATGCACATCCAAATCTCATAAGCCAGCGGATCCAGGAAGGAGAAAACACCTGGTTTTGATTTCTGAGGCTTCTTGATCATAATGGAGATCCCCAGAGACATGAAAGGTTTGGAGAAGTCGATCACCTCCTCTCTCACCAGAGTGATGGTCAATGGGGCCACCGCAATCTCCGCTTTCTACAAAGAGGCAAGGGCATAGGAAGTAGAAAGTGAGGCATAAACTTCAGTTCTTTTATAGCTCAAGATTACAGTTGAGTTACGATGCCGGTACTGAAATCATGATGCTGTTATAATTAGTAGAGGTGGACCCAAATGCAGACCCAAATGCAGACACACATGAGGGAATTAAGTAATGTAAAAGGGGTTAATTGTAGGAATAAAGGGGAATGAAAATGGCAGGCAAGGCAGAAAGTAAGAGGCGATGGCGGATGGCAGAGCTGGACTGAGCTGAATGGTGGATGGCAAAGCTGAGCTGAGTAGGAAAGATGGATGAGGAAGTGAATGTGGCTGGCAGAGGATAAGCGAGCAGGCAGGCAAGCAAGCAGGCAGGCAGGAGAACCAGAGAGTAAGTGATCCTGGAAGCACAAGAAGACACGGTAAATACAGGTAAAGCAACATGAGGAATAACTCTGAATACACAATTGTAGAACAGCCAAGAATGAGAGGCTACCACAGTGGTGGAAACAACAATCTGGTGATGATTGGATGAGTTGATGTTAGGCAGGGGTGCAGGCTGGGCAGGTAAGGTAAATGAGCCGCGAATCAGGAGTGAGCTGGAGAGTGTCAGGGACGGAAGCCATGCCCACACCACATACACACAGACAGAGACAGACGGGAAAACAGGAGACACGGAGAAACACAAGGGAAACAACTGGAGACAGATCCGGGGACGTGACAGATGCATATGTAACAGTCAGCTGGACCACTGCAATCTGTACTTGGAGGATGGAGAGATTTGGAGAGAGGGATGTAAAAAAACAAGAAGGGATATAGACTAGGGAAACTGTTGGCTGTGACGTCATCAAAAGAAATGAAATATATTTTTAATTGTGCATTTATCTATGGCGACCAACCCTCTACTTTCTTCATAGTTGCTTATCAGCTGTTGATCAACAGCTGTTGGGAATACAATGACATGCCAAGTTCTGTCATGTCATTGTATTTTCTGATTCTTTGATATTTCCTTCACTCTACTTCATTACTTATTTACTTTTAACTTTGTTGTTTTTATTTTAGCTTTGCCCAATTAAATGTATCCTATGTCTTTGTTCTATTTCTTCTTTTATCATCACATTTTAATCTGTGCAACTTGACCTAATGCTAAGCACACTGCATTGCATTTTAATGTATGAGATGCGCTATATAAATAAAGTTTAGGTTTGATTAAAGTGTATGGGGCAAGGAAATATCAGAGAACAAGAGAGAAACGAGGAAGAAGGTTTAATAAAGGGAATGGACAGAAACAACAAATTAACATGATCACAGAGAAGAGGAAAGAGAGGAGAAGGTAGAAGAGAGGGAGGAGAAAGAACTGGGCTGACTGCAATGAGGGAAGATTGGAGGAAATGAAGGATGGAGAGAGAGGGGAATAATATGTAAAATGAGAAAAGGGTGGGGCAATAAAGAGGTAATTTATAGGCATGGGTGGGATGGGGCTGGGATACATATCAGCCAGTAAGCTCTACACACACACACACACACACACACACACACACACACACACACACACACACACACACACACACACACTACATCTGTGGACGAGTCAAAAACATTCATTGGCAGCTTTGAAATTCAGTGTCTGTACAATATGTACAGTCTTTAGTCAGAAGGAAGCTTCAATAACTATATATCATATGTCTGCATTGGCTTTAAGGAATAAGGATGGCCTGGCGGCCTGTCCAGGTTGTCTCCCCACCTGCTGCCCAATGACTGCTGGGATAGGCTCCAGCATCCCCGCGACCCTGAGAGCATGATAAGTGGTTTGGATAATGGATGGATGGATGGAGGAATAAACAGTGAAGACTTGGGGGGTGATAAGAACCAAAAGACGCCCAAACCACTGGTCTGAATGAGAGTAGAATTGAAGGGACACGTGGAGCCAATAGAGTGATAACCCTGAGATTGACAGCGATAAAAATAAGTACATGAAATGCAAGAAGGGGAGGGGAGAGAGAGAGGGAGCATAACAGAAAGAAAAGTGGAGACTGGTTATATGAGGAGCTAGGGGCTGGGGTAGAGGACAAGGGACTGATACCCTATGTACTTGGCCAAGGGTAGCAGAGGAGGGGTTGGAGAGGACTGGGGTCGTCTGGTAAAATTCAAACCCTGTTAATCAGTGCAGTGACTGCACATGTCACTTTCTACTAAAGATATTGGAACTTGATGAGTTTTGTCACTACTCTGCAGACCTCCTATTCCCAATTTCACTCTTCCACTAAGTGACAGGTAATATCCTCTCCCCAATGTGGAAATGTTTAAAAAAGATTTGAAAAAAGATTGATGGAGTTGAAGAAGAACACATGCATGCCACGGCAAAAAGTGCCAATTTCAAAAAGACAAAACATCTTTGTGAAACTGTTTGGGGTGAAGACAACTGTATGAGTTACTGTAGAAAGAAGTCATTGTACTAGATGGGCAATGATGTAAGCTGATCTGAGCAATGAGGTATGTTGGTCTGAGCTTTTTGCAGCTGTTGTGAGATCACGTGATGAGGTCGAAGAGCACAGGATGAGATGAAAGCTGGCGCCGTACTATGGTGATTTGCTACAAGCTGCTGTCGCTTTATTTGTTTTCCTGTTATATGTCGCTTTTGTTGCACAAAACACATCTTGTGCAATTACCTATGATTGCCAGACTTTACTGGACATAAGATTAGACGTTCCCAAAAGCTGGAAACTACGGGACTTGTCAAGAGAGATCACCTACAACAAACAGGCACCACCATGGAGTAATGGCCACAGACAGTGCTGTCAGAGTTGAGGCAAAGGAGAGGGCACTCTGGTGAGGTTGCGATGGCATCCTACCCGGCCCCCAATTCCTAGCATATTGCTGTCTAACATTCAGTCCCTCAACAAAAAGCTGGACAGACATCATTGCCGAATAAACTCTCAAAAGGACATTAAGGACTTTTGTGTTCTGCTTTACAGAGACTTAGCTAGGCCCTAACACACCTGATAGGGAAATATAACTGGAGGGTTTTTCTGTGCACTGCATGGACAGTTGCATGATGAGTACTGGCAAGGTAAAGGGAGGTGGTGTATGCTTCTTTATTAACAATTCATGGTACACTGATGTGGAAATAGTCTCTCAGTCCTCTTTGCGAGTGTTGGAACAATTAACAGTAAAGTGCAAACAATTCCCCTGCGTGTTGCTAACTGCTGTCTACATACCACCGCAAGCTACTACAGCAGCAGTCCTGGACGAACTGTATGGGGCCATTAGCAGGAAGGAGAACTTGTCCCCTGAGGCCATTTCAATTGTGGTGGAGGACTTTAACCACTGTAACCGGAAATCTGTGCTTCCACAATTTTACCAATATGTCACCTGCCCAACCAGAGGCAATAAGACTCTAGACCATTGTTATGCCACGGTCAAAGCAGCTTACTATCCCACAACTTCACTTTGGGAAATCTGTCCACCTCTCAGAGCTCTTGCTTCTTGCGTCCAAGCAGAAAGTGAAGTGTGCACAGCCAACCACAAAGACAGTATAGTGCTGGACTACAGAACAAGAATCCAAACTTCAGGGATGTTTGGAATCAACACACTCGTCAGTCTTTAAGGATTCAGCCTCGAGTTTAGATAAGTATGCTGAATCAATCACTGGCTATGTCTAGTGTTTGTAATTTGGTGGGCTTTTAAAGTCTTTGGTTACTTCAGTTTTATTGTTTCTTTCTTTTTTTACTGTTTTTATGGTCTTATCTTTAACAATTTCACTCTCGTGAAGCATTTTGTTACCTTGTTCTGTGAAAGGTGCTATACTAAAAAATACACTTCACTTACTTAAGGCTAGTGTACATCAGCCGACTTTTGCCCCGATTTTAGGTCCCCGACGGAACCCCGCCTAAATTTACAGTCGCAGAATAATCTTGAAGAAATCATCGCAAAATCCCGAGTCTGTCAGTTTTAACAGTTCTGTAATGTGAGATGGTGGATTTTGTCGGGGGTCTGTCGGACGTGCAGTGACGCAACTGTTCACGTGGATTGCCAACTGCCAATGAATGAGTTTACAATAAAACCAAACGCCAACCCGAGGAAGAAGAGTAAACAACCAAAAACATGAGGGAAGAAGTGAACGAGACAAGAACAGATGTTGGTGGTGCTGTGGCAGCAACACAACTGCCTTTTTAACGTCACGGCAGACGTTTACCACGACAGAGAGGAGAAACATAAAAGGGTGCGTGATCACCGATGCCCCTTCAACTCAACTACCTGGTGAGTTTAAACTATTTCAAGCTAACGTTAGCAAGCAAACTATTTTTACCACCTCAGCTAACGTCATCGATAGCTAGCTCATACAACACGAATGTGCAGATTATTGGGGGAATAGCTAGCCTAACTAACGTGATATTGTTTCCATTTTGAGAAAGGTAAGCTAGCTGGCTAACCCAAGCACTAACTACCAGTAAATCTAATAGCCCTGTCTATGGTAACGTTACTCTCATCTGCAACTCCTTCTGTAACACCGAGAGACCAAGTTGCCCCCTTCTTCCTAACCAAGTCCGCATCCACACTGTTCTCTTTTTCTTTTTTGGCTTAGTTGGTGTAACGTGCCGTTAAACTCTACAGTAGACCGGTTAAGTTGTACACACGTCAACTGCCTCAATCACCCCTCGTGACGTATGTCATAAGTACTCGCCTGTAATTTAACGTGACCACACTATAACTCTACATTCCCCCTCTTCTAGATGTAACACAAGATACATTACAGCAACACAAACAACCGCTATGTTACATAACTTGAGTGGCACAGATCCCTGAACACAACAGCATGAGTGGGGTACAGCACATGACAGGAACCTGACAAACTCACCTGCTAGAAAAAGATGAGATGGCATGTGTAACTAATAAGGTACAGAATAACTAACAAGGAAACTCAGTAATCATCACTGGAAGAACAATATTTCTCAGAGTGCACACATTAGTTTTATCAGTCACTGGGGCTGAGTGGTGATGTAATCCCGATAATGCTGGTTGGGGTGGCTGACTTCCTGAGCGAGTCACCACAGGTTGTCTACCACCTGAATCACTTGAGGTGATTTCTGGTGTGGCAATGGACGGTGTGAGTGGTGCAGTGTCAGCGCGGACAGCTTCTCTATCAGGTGCTGCTGAAGCGGGAATTTGTGGCAGGTCGTCCTCAGAGATGGCCGGTGGGGGTTCATCAACTCGGAGAAGGTGTCGCCGATTCCTGATGTAGTTGGTTCCTTGGGATATTATTATGTAGCTGTTAGGCTGAGGGGCTGGGCCTTGTACTCTTGCTAACCTGTCAAAACCACGTGCAGACTGCACCCTGACGGTTTGACCTGGACTCAATGCAGGGAGGCGCCGGGCATTGCGGTCATGATATGCTTTCCCCCTCATCCTCTTTTTTTGTGATAGCGGCTTTCACATTAGTGTGGATAGCCGGCTGCAGCATGGCTCTGGTCACTGGTATGAACGTTCTGGTCTGCCTGGACGGAAGGCGCTGAGCAGGAGAGGGGAGTCCATCATGGGGAATGTTACAAGCGTGGAGGAGAGCAGCTTGGATGTCCGCGCCATCACGGTAGCACTTTTCCAGGAGGTGCTTAGCGGATTGTAGATGTGATTGCTGCTCAGATGTGTGTTGCTCAGCAAGGCCCAGATTTGAGTGTTGCTCAGCAAGGCCATTTGATTGTGGGAAATGAGGACTACTCCGCATGTGTCTGAAGTCCCACATCTGTGCAAAGTCTAAGAAGTCTTTACCAGTGAATAGGGTCCCATTGTCAGTCATGAGGGTATGAGGAACACCATGTGTTGCGAAGGGTCGCTTCAGCTTTGCGATGACTGTGGTGCTTTTCATATCAGGGAGGTAGTCCAGCTCCAACCACCTCGAGTAAGAGTCCACAACCACTAAATGCATTTTGGCATGCCATTTGAATATATCTGCTGCAGTGAATGACCATGGAAGGTCTGTGATTTCATGAAGGTGCAGTGGTTCCTTTGAGTGGTGAGGCGTGAGAGCACTGCAGGTCGCACAGCGAGACACCTCCCTCTCAGTGTCTGTGTACATTGAGGGCCAGTACATGGTCTCCTGAGCTCTGCGTTTGGTGGCGTCGATACCGGGATGGCCTTGGTGCAGCTGTCCAACAAGAACTTTTGCAGTGCAGGGGGTATTATTAGTCTTTGTCCATCAAGCAGAAGTCCATCTTCGACAGTCAACTCTTCCTTCATTGAAAAGAAGGGACGCAGAGCATGGGGTAATTCTCTTGAGGTGTTAGGCCAGCTATGCAGGACAATGTCAGAGAGCTGTTGACACATTACATCCCTCTCCACAGCATTTCTCAGTTCATCTGTGCGACATGATGAGAGCACTTGGACTGTCATGACATCCAACAGGTCATCAGTAAGTACAGGCTCAGTCATCAGTAGGTGTGCACGTGATAAAGCATCAGCAACAAAAAGTTCCTTACCGCATTTATAAATCACATCCAGGTTGTATCGATGTAATTTCAACATCATGCCCTGCAGATGAGGTGATGCAGTGTGAAGCGGTTTCCTCAGAATTGTTATTAAAGGCTGGTGGTCGGTTTCAACTGTGACAGGACGTCCATAGATGAAATCATGGAACTTCTTGGTTGCAAAGACGAGTGCCAACATTTCTTTTTCAATCTGTGCATACCTTGACTCAGTGGGTGTGAGGGCATGTGATGCAAATGCCACAGGCCTCCCTTGCTGGGGACACACCGCACCCAGACCATGTTGTGATGCATCAGCGGATATGACCACTGGCTTCGATATGTCAAAGAACTGTAGAACTGGTGGGTTTGTCCCTGCTTGTTTCAGCTTGTTGAATGCTGCATCATGGGCTTCATACCAGGTCCACTCCACATCTTGGTGTATCAGTTGTCTCAGGGGACCAGTAACCTCACTGTATTGAGCGATAAACTTTGACAGATAGTTTGTCATACCTAAGAACTGCTGCAGGGTTGTTTTGTCCTGCGGTTTTGCCATGTCGCAAACTGCTTTAATTTTTTTCAGGGTCTGGCTTGACACTGTCAGCAGTTAGCAGGTGGCCAACATAGTGGACACAGCAGACTCTGAATTTGCATTTGTCGGGGTTGAGCTTCAAGTTGATGGCCCGAATTCTGTTCAATACCCGTCTCAGATGATCATCATGTTCTTGCATTGTATGTCCCCAGACTAAAATATCGTCTACTACAATCTCACAGGGTTGTCCAGCGAACAGTTGCTCCATCACAATTTGGAACACCTCGCTGCCTGTGCAGATGCCATATGGCATTCTTGGGAACCTATAGTGGCCACAGGGTGACATGAAAGTTGTAAGCTTTGAGGAAGCTTCATCAAGAGGGATCTGCCAAAAACCGCATTTGGCATCCAGAATACTGAAAAGTTTAGCATCAGGCATGTCTGCAATGATTTGTTCGATAGATTTCAGGGGGTGACGTGGTCTGAGAAGGGCCTTGTTCAGGTGCACTGGGTCAATGCAAAGTCTCACAATTCCATCTTTTTTCTTGGCTGCAACCATGGCAGACACCCATTCTGTGGCTTCATTTTCTGGCACTATGACACCAAGAGCAGCCATTTGATCAAGCTCTGCTTTAACCTTTTCTTTCATGGCTATTGGAACCTTGCGAGGCGCACACACTGTAGAAGCAATAGTGTCGTCTAGCCTCATGTGATATATGACTGGCAATTTACCCAGAGTGTTGCTATCAAACAGGTCTTTGTACTCCCATACCTCTGGTGCTTCTTGTTGTAGGGTGTGGATGTCAGGTCCAAGGTGTATGAGTCCCATGGCAACACCGTCTTGTAGTCCTAGCAATGGTCTCACATCCCTATTGACCATGTGAAATTTGAACTGCCCCTGCAGATAGCGTAGTATTGCTGTGCCCTCTGTGTTAATTGTCTCACCCCCATAAGCCACAAGATTGACTCTTTCATCTGCATTCACAGGGATTGTGCAGTCAACTGCATGCAACATGCGTTTGAACATCACATTGCATTTGGCACCAGCGTCCACTTTTACCTCCAGTTGCCCCTTTCCACTTTTCAGTTTCAGCGTTGTGAAGATTTCTCCTTTCTGAGTGGGTGAATCAACTGGGTCACAATAAAAAGTATCATCCAAAACGCTGTCTGGTTGTGTGGTCAGTTCGTTCACTCTATCTGGCTGTCTTTTTCTGTATTGACTGGGAGCTTTGGCGCCAACCATGGGCCATGCTGGTGTGGACCTGCAGCATTTAGCAAAATTATTGAGTTTGCCACAATTATTGCATTGTTTATTGAATGCATAACATTTATTACAGTCAGGAGCATGTTGTCCATTGCAGTTGCCACAGCAAGTTTTCTGAATAGAGCACACATCCGCTTCTTTAACTCCTTGGAGCTCCTTTCTGACTGTTCATGGAGCATACAGGTACTTATCGCTAATTCCAGGGTGAGATTCTTTTCACGGAGTAGCTGCTTGCGGACAAAGTCACTTTCTATGCCACACACAATGCGATCCCTTATCAATTCGTCGCAGAGCGTGCCAAAATCACATTTCTTAGCCAGTATTTTCAAAGTGGAGATGTAATCTTGAACTGACTCACCAGGCTTTTGACTAGCAGTGTTGAAAGCATGCCTGTCCATAATGATGTTTTTTGCAGGCAAGCACAATTCAGCAAACTTTTCCAATAGAACCTCTGGATCTTCATGACTTTCTCCGTCTTCGTAAATGAATGACTCCAATTTGTCAACAGGCTCAGGACCGGTGAGGTTTAGGAGCATGTAGGCTTGCACTTTCTTTGATTTATCCGACAATCCCGTGTTGCAATAAATTCTCCATTCCTTGTCAAATTTCTGCCAGTTATCGGCAATATTGTCATCGAAGATTAAGGGGTCAGTGCGATGAAGCCCTTGAGCCATTATCCGACTTCTGACACCATGTAATGTGCCTACAAACTCCACAGTAGACCGGTTAAGTTGTACACACGTCAACTGCCTCAATCACCCCTCGTGCTACGTTACAACTGAGGTTGCCACTTGTGTATGTCATAAGTACTCACCTGTAATTTAAAGTGACCACACCATAACTCTACAGTTGGTTTCTCCACACAAAATAATGCGACTGTAGTTTCCGCCGCCAGCAGTTGTTGTTCGTCGTCCATATCTGACTAGCCAGATGACTTGGCATAATAGATGGAGATTGGGTAACATTAGCCCTACTTGATGAAAGTTAGGCTTGAACTCAAATAATGTTCGTTCACCTATTCAAGTTGAATGTGTACTGTAGCGGCTATAGCTGATATAGCAGCGCTTGCAATGAAGTGAATTAGCCTAAACATCGAAAAACATAAAACGTCAAAATAAACATAATAACAAAAAAAGCGGATCCAAGGCACTCTTCCAAATAGAATAATCAGCTTTAATAAATGGCTAGTTCACAACAGAACAGATTAAAAATCATGTCTACGGCTTTTTAAACGGTACTATCATGAACTAGCCATTTCTACTTGGAAGATTGCCTTTGATCAGCCTTTGTGATTAGGCCTATTCTGACATTTTCCCTCCGTCCAAAGACCACATTCTTTCCACTTATTTTAACAGCCCCTGAACGCCATAGCTCTCCTACTTTTACATGTTTATAATCAAAATAACATATTAGCTAGCAGTCGGGCATTATTATGTTAAGATGTTTGGCGAACTTTTCTCACCTGTTTAAAGAAAATAAGCTTCTCAGGACCGGTTGCGCTGACAAATGCTGACGAACGTCCCGGCACACTGCGTTGCCATGGCAAATTGTTGTAACAGCACAAAGACTTGAAAAAGTCTCGTAAAAATCCTGTGATGTGCGACCCCACTATGATTCTCTGTCCTTCCTAAATCGCCTAGTGCTCGCTCTATTAACAATGATTTTTAAAAGACAGTCTCTAGACAGTCGTTAGATGTGAGCTGCTCTCCTTTTACAGGATTTAAAAAAAAGATTTTAAAAGTCGTGTGACATACACTTGGCATTACTTTACTTACTATGTTAGATTCTGTGTGGATAATTGTATCCTAGTATCGACTATTCACTCCTACCCTGACCAGAAGCCCTGGATTAACAGCAACATTCGCGTAAGGTTGGGGGAGCGTACCACTGCATGTAAATCAGGGGACAAGGAATGCTTAAAGGAAAAAAAGAAAGAAAGAAAGAAAGAAAGAAAGAAAGAAAGAAAGAAAGAAAGGTATGACTTAAGGAGAGCCATCAAAACTGCTAAAAGACAATATAGGGACAACCTGGAAAATGACTACAGTGGCTATGACTCGCAACACATGCGGAGGGGGCTGCAGGCGATTACGGAAAGTAAATCTAAACCTAGTGGCTGTCAACACATCTGCCTCTCTCCTGTATGAGCTCAGAACTTGAACCCAGGGACAGCAGCACAGTGCCCACCCCATGAAGTCGATCTACAGGTGACAGGCTGATGTGAGTATAATTTTTAAAAGGATTAACACTCGTAAAGCTGCTGGCCCAGATGGCTTCCCTTCCCATGTCCTCAAGTCATGTCACTCAGCTATCAGGTTTGGTTTTTACTGACATTTTTAAACCGCCCCTGTCATTGTGTGTGGTTGCATTGTGTATTAAGAAAACTACCATGAAAAGACCTGTCTCTTGCCTTGATGATTATTGACCTGTTTGACCTCTGTTATTATGAAGTGTCTGGAAAGATTGGTCATATCATATATAAAATGTAACATTCCTGTTACCCTTGTAGATCTGTAGTGTTGTCTTTTTTTTGAGGGGATGGGGTGGGGTGGGTCCTTGAGTCCTTTGTCCCTTGTGTTAAGGCAGAAAGAACCAGAACACAATAATTTCCTTGTATTCTAAATGCATCCCAGAAAGTTGAATCAGCTCATCTGGACACAACGTTTAGTGGGAGAAACATTTCATCACACATCCAACTGACTTGCAGATACCCCCAACCTTATAAACAGCACAGTTGCATAATGAGCAAGGGAAGGTTTACAAGATGGTAGTGAAACCATCTGTGTTATATGGTTTCAACACGGTGGCACTGACGAAAAGACAGGAGGCGGAGCTGAAGGTGGCAGAGTTGAAGATGCTATGATTTTCGTTGGGAGGGATGAAGAAGGACAGGATTAGAAATGAGCATATTAGAGGGACCGCTCAGGTCGGATGGTTCGGAGACAAAGCAAGAGAGGCAAGATTGAGATGGTTTGAACATGTGCAGAGGAGAGATGCTGGGTATATTGGGAGAAGGATGCTGAAGATGGAGCTGCCAAGCAAAAGGAAAAGAGGAAGGCTAAAGAGGAAGTTTATAGATGTGGTGAGGGAGGGCATGCAGGTGGCTGTCGTGACAAAGAAAGATGCAGAGGATACGAAGAGATGGAAACGGATACTCTGCTGTGGCGACCCCTAACGGGAGCAGCTGAAAGTAGTAGTAATAAGTAATGAAATTCGCAACATTGACTCTCTTTCAGCCTTCAAATCCCATCTCAAAATGTACCTTTTCAAACTGGCATATTCAGTCTGATCCACGCTTCATTGAGTTTTGTGCAGATGACGATTTTATTCTTATCTGTTGTGTTAACTTTTTATTGTCTACCCTGCTTTGTTTTGATTTTATGCTGTCTGATACAGTGCTGCTTGTTTTTTACTGTGTTCTGTAGGGTGTCCTTGAGTGCTCTGAAAGGCGCCCACCATAACGACTGAAACCAACGATCAGTTTCATATGCAAATTGCCGTGACCATTAACTAGCGTTACAATGACCATGTGTACTATTCACAGAAGATTGGGGAATAGTTGCAATCACAGCTTTGTAAGATGATGACAGATGTACTCTTAGCCCCCCGATTCAGGGATGGTCATTCCTTCGTCACATACTAGATGGCCTCTTTGATTCCCAATTCAAACCAGCATTCCTCCCTATTAAGCATGTGCACATCCTCATCCTTGAAAGAGTGGCCACTGGTGTATAGATGGATGTCAACCACGGAGTCCTCGCCTGATGAAGTATCACTTCTGTGTTGTGCCATCCTCTTCGCCAGCATCTGTTTTGTTTCCCCGATGAACAAGTCACTGCAATCCTTCCAGCACTTAACAGCGTATGCTATATTGCTCCGTTTGTGCCAGGGCACCCGATCCTTGGGGTGGCACAGCGTGTTTTAGGGTTAGAAAGCAACCAAGATGCGGTGTTTGGAAAATATATGTATGTTGCCATCTTACAAAGCTGTGATTGCAACTATTCCCCAATCCTCTGTGAATAGTACACATGGCCATTGTAACTCTAGTTAATGGTCATGGCAGTTTGCATATGAAACCGATCATTGGTTTCGGTCGCTATGCAACTGTGCTGTTTATGGGGTTGGGGGATACCTGCAGTCAGTTGAGACTGATGAAGTCACTTAGATGAGTGATGAAACATTTCTCCCAGTAAACGCAGTGTCCAGATGAACTGATTCAACTTTCTGGGATTTCCTTACCTGGATTATTGAGCCTGTATCACTATATATTCTAAATATACTTGACAGTAAAATTGAACTTGTACTTGAACTCCTGTTTTGATATCTGCAATTTTATACAAGTTTACTCTGTTATTTAGTTTCAAGACTGTAAACAATGAACTGGAAGTGGAAATAAGGAACCACACTGCAAAGGGGGAAGATAAGACTGTTGGAGCAACATGGCATTTAAAGTTTTGCTACAACAGTGAAATCCTCAACTAGATTTAAGGCAAGGGTTATATAAATAATATGAAATAAATAAATAGAGTAGGCTTCAACACTGTTATTTTCAAACTTTCATCCCTCTTATCCTTTTTCTTATGTTTGTCATTATTTTTGTATGCTGCATATTTCTGACTATAATCCATGTTGACCCGTCTTGCGCTGACTCGACATTTTCCCATCCGTCTGTCTACCCGTTCCCTCTCGTTTCTTCTATCTAGTCCTTTCTCCTCTAATTCTCTCTCAATATCCCTCCCTCTTCCTCAGTCTGTCCTTTTCTCCCTTCCTTTTCCACCCTCCCCCTCTGCATTTCAACCACACTGCCATAGACCTGTTCTACAAATCCCTCCATGTCTTTGTCTCAGCAGTCCTTGTCCCATATTTGCCATTGTAGAACTGAACGTACAATGTACGAGAACATCTTTGTAGGAACAACAGTCTTGTTTACTTCTTAATAATCGCTCATTGTTTGTACTTGATAATGCCTTGCCCTGACGTTCACACTGACCTGCATCTTCATATGTCACCCACCTTCATCCCACTCAGTACTAATTCCTTTAATTCCCATACACATACATTACAACGTATTTGTTTTCCACTCCATAATAGCAGTGCTTCTTTCTCTCCTGATAGAGAATACACAAACTCTATATGTACCGCACTCTCTTGCTCTCTAATATATATATATATATGATTACAGTTTCCCCACTGACCAACACCAAATCACAGCGAGGACCATCTTTTATTTTATCCGACACCCTTCCCATCCTAACCCCCAACCCAACCACTACCACTGCCACCTCACCCCATAGACAAGCTCTCCGACCATCCCGTTCCAGATCTTGGTCTCTGGATCCCTGGCTCCGTACTTCCCGTCAGGTACGATTGAAATCTTGTACTTGATGCCGATGTGTTTGGCGATTTCAGAGGCCAGGTCCACGCAGTAGCCCTCATACTGGTCATTGCCTTCATACATCTCCCAGTTCTTCTTCAGCATGACATAGGGTCCCTCCTAGAAAAACCAGCAGAGAGGGAGGAAAGAGACACAGCTGTTTTGAGGACACTTGATTAAAATGATGCTACCAAAACCGAAATGTTTAATTCAGAATCAGAATCAGAATACTTTATTCATCCCCGAGGGGAAATTGGGTAAATTTAATTTCATAAAATGAGATAATTTTATGAAGCACTGGTAATCCTGGTTATGAAGAACTGGTAAAGTTGTTTTTTTTTTGTTTTTTTTACACATGGGCAAATTCGCAAAAGGATTGCGCGGCTTTTGTGGGAGATAAACTTGCACAAATAAGACAAAAAGAACCCGTGTAATTCTCAAACCACCTGCAAAGGATGAAATGCACGCCTAACTGCACTGCCAAGCAAACAGAGTCTCGGTGCTCCAGTGCTATTTGCACCTATTTAAATTAGGTGGTATGCATACATTTGGCGCAAAATTGGCCTGTTTCTATGCAAATGAGCCTCATTGCAAAGAAAAATTCCAATTCACAAACACAAGCGCTAATAACCACATGCAGTTAAGAGTGAACATCATTAGCGTCTTCAGAGAGTTGGTGGTAACTGACGCCCAGACTTTCCAGTGATCATTGTAGCCAGGCGAAGGCACGGTCATGCCAGGCGTGCTCATGAGTGGGTAATGCGAAGGTGTCTGTGAATGTTCTCATTCATCCAGGTCATGGTTATCCAAAGGAGCTGAATCAAGTGCAACTGGACTTGGTATATATCCGTGAAGACGTTTAGCCTCTTGGATGAGAGGCGAAACGTCTTCACGGATATACACTCACCGGCCACTTTATTAGGCACACCTGTCCAACTGCTCGTTAACGCAAATTTCTAATCAGCCAATCATATGGCAGCAACTCAATGCATTTAGGCATGTAGACATGGTCTAGACGATCTGCTGCAGTTCAAAGCGAGCATCAGAATGGGGAAGAAAGGTGATTTAAGTGACTTTGAACGTGGCATGGTTGTTGGTGCCAGACGGGCTGGTCTGAGTATTTCAGAAACTGCTGATCTACTGGGATTTTCATGCACAACCATCTCTAGGGTTTACAGAGAATGGTCCGAAAAAGAGAAAATATCCAGTGAGCGGCAGTTCTGTGGGCGAAAATGCCTTGTTGATGCCAGAGGTCAGAGGAGAATGGCCAGACTGGTTCGAGCTGATAGAAAGGCAACAGTAACTCAAATAACCACTCATTACAACCGAGGTATGCAGAAGAGCATCTCTGAACACACAACACGTCGAACCTTGAGGCAGATGGGCTACAGCAGCAGAAGACCACACCGGGTGCCACTCCTGTCAGTTAAGAACAGGAAACTGAGGCTACAATTCGCACAGGCTCACCAAAATTGGACAATAGAAGATTGGAAAAACGTTGCCTGGTCTGATGAGTCTCGATTTCTGCTGCGACATTCGGATGGTAGGGTCAGAATTTGGCGTCAACAACATGAAAGCATGGAGCCATCCTGCCTTGTATCAATGGTTCAGGCTGGTGGTGGTGGTGTAATGGTGTGGGGGATATTTTCTTGGCACACTTTGGGCCCCTTAGTACCAATTGAGCATCGTGTCAACGCCACAGCCTACCTGAGTATTGTTGCTGACCATGTCCATCCCTTTATGACCACAGTGTTCCCATCTTCTGATGGCTACTTCCAGCAGGATAACGCGCCATGTCATAAAGCTCGAATCATCTCAGACTGGTTTCTTGAACATGACAATGAGTTCACTTTACTCAAATGGCCTCCACAGTCACCAGATCTCAATCCAATAGAGCACCTTTGGGATGTGGTGGACCGGGAGATTCGCATCATGGATGTGCAGCCGACAAATCTGCAGCAACTGCGTGATGCTATCATGTCAATATGGACCAAACTCTCTGAGGAATGTTTCCAGTACCTTGTTGAATCTATGCCACGAAGGATTAAGGCAGTTCTGAAGGCAAAAGGGGGTCCAACCCGGTACTAGCAAGGTGTACCTAATAAAGTGGCCAGTGAGTGTATACCAAGTCCAGTTGCACTTGAGTCAACTCCTTTGGGTAATGTGAAGGTGAATATTACTTTTTGATTTAACTGAGACCGAAATCTTTGGCAGATACAGGTTGCCAGGTCAAGCAATTCTTTCTATATTTGATGACATCAAGGATGATACTGAACCTGCCTACTGTGTTCTTGGTGCAAAGCCACATTTTATACTTTGCCACATGGATAACTGCAATCAGACACAAAACAAGGGCATATTTCACTCAGCTGCAAAACTTAAATGGCATGTTTGTGCTGTAATATCATTCACACAATATCTTTTGTGAATCAGACCTTGAGACAAGGCAGATAGCAGTTGCAAGTGCTGTGCAATTCATGGTGCCATCAGTGGCCACAATCCATTCTGTGTGAATTCACCCATGAGTGTACAGTGCATGGAGATGCAGAGATACAGCGATCCCAGTGATTTTTTTTTCTGTTTTAAAACAAAATGCAATTTCTTTTTACAGTGGAAAAATTAAAATAGATGTCTGAAATGTGCTTCACAGAGATGCGGAGCAAATGGTGTCTAAAAGGTTTATCCAGACACTCTTACATTGTCAAAGCTAAGGGATACTGGAAGAAACTAGCAAAGAGGATACGGATATTGGATGGATATTTTACCAGGAATTTTAATTATTTTTGTATAGCACACAAGACAAACCTGTTGAATGCATTACATGAATGAATGAGTGAATAAATAAATAAGCACTATATTTTCTGTACTCTGCTCAAGGGGCTGGGCATTTACCAAATAACTCCAAACAAGTTATAGATAAAATCCAGTAGCCAAATATGACAGAAAAGTGACAGACATCATTACACGGTTTATACAGAAAATATTACAGCTGTTTTTTTAAGAGGCCATTATTTAGTAGTGGATGTTTTAAATCTTGAGAGTGGCTGTTTTATGCCTTCCTGCTACCCCACATGGCTCCCATGGGGCTTGCACCTGACTTTATACAACACCAATAATGAGAGGAGAGACATGTACATGGGAGTGGCAAAAAAGAAAGAGGAGGGGAAAAAAGTGATGAAGAGTGTTCCTTTGGCAATGTATCCTGAGAGTAACGGTATCGGGCATACAGTTGGCAACAATAAAAGCGTAGAGGTGATTTATTGTCATCAAGGGAGAAGCCGGCTACATTTTAAAATGGAAAGCGGTAGGCATTCACACACGCGTGTGCACTCACACAAGCCAATGTGCAAGTGTGCGCAGTAACACAACGGCATGCTTGCACACACAGACAAAACATACACAGTCATACTCACCCATACACATGTACACTTAATCACACATCCAGGGTTACCCCCCCCCCCACCCCTGGAGGGAGAGTCCACACACACACACACACCCTTGTGTGCAGAGACATGCATGTACATACACGTATCCATATACACACACACACCTACACGCTCGCTATGCACCAACCCAAAGACTAGCAAAAGTGGGGACGTTTGACTGACAGCGTATCCATCAGAAGCAGCAAGTTATGTAAATATGCCGGGGGCTCCCCACACTGTAATCTCACTGAAAGCAAGCCCATTAAAATGCTATCAAACCCTTTTTAATCAAAGACTAATCTCATCTAAATAATCAAACAGGCTTTCACAATGTCTCCCCCTCTCGAGCTGTGAAAGGGCTTGTGAAGCTCAGCAGATGCAAAGGGAGTATGATAATATGCATTAGGAATTGTTCTTCAGTCAGAAAATTGACTCGTATTGAAAGAAAGGACAGTTTGATTCAAAGGACCTTTTAGCTTAACAAGCTACAAAAAAAGGGTTGAATAAAACAAAATAACGGCAATAAACATTGGGATTGCATTAGTAGAACTGACTTAGTTTTAAGAAATTGAATTCAATTAAAAGCAAGCGTAATTCAAAAGCAGGCGGTAATGGGATAACGATGCACAAAGTCAGTGATGTCTTACTAGGTACATTACTGTACAAGCAACCACAGCATCACCTTCATGCAAATGAAGACAAACGAGGAGATATATACTAAATTTGCACAATACCGGCTAAAGCCAAACCAAAAAAGATCACATGAAAATATAATGGGACTCATGATTTTTCATGCAATTCTTAATTAGGACATCAGAACAAGATTTACCAAAACAAATTACTGTCATTAAACGGCCACATTAGACGAATGTGTCCTTGATTTGTACAGAACATCTTAAGTGAACATGTAATTTCCAGAGGCGACAAATCAAGACACGATTTGATGCGAGAGAGACGACCAGGAACACTTTTATCATCACTGTCGTCTTCTGAAGGCAGGAAAAGATGGACTGAAAGTTCATCGTGCTCATTGTCAGAGCATAGAGAAACACATTTCTCCCAAAATCTCATTACCAGGGACATTAGCAAGCCCCGGGGTGCCCGTTGGATTGACTCAACATGAATCACAGTGTTAATGAACAGCAAAACAAAGCCAGGAAAATTCCCTCTTAATAGAACAACACTGCCGTTAAGACTGCTCTCGCAGGGACAAACACGACATGAAATGAAGTGGGCTGAAAAACAAATGTTCACTTTATAAAAAGGGCACCAATCTCCTCCAAAAGATGTTGATATGTGGCATATATTCATTCTTGCCATATATATTTTCGTTGTGTTTTTCCGTGACGATCATAATTTATGTAGGGAATTCAGGGGGCAGCCGGGTCTCCTGCACCACGGGCGACTACGTTAACCAGTCGACTAAAGGGTGCGACCCGTCAGCCAACCGGCTAGTGAGTCTACTCACTCATGATGGCTGTTGCAGCTAGGAAAGCGCTATAAAAAATACTTGATTGATTGATTGATTGATTGATTGATGATCATTACACTACCCCCCCCCCGGAAGCATGTACCCACGCTTCAGCATACCAGCTGCCTCACGCCTCTGCGCGCACGCGCTTCCGATGGCCTCGCGGTCTCACCATCCCACTTCTGACGCCAGTGTAGCGAACTCAGGGGGCGGCCGGGAGGCGAACCTGAGTCGCGTTTGCAGATCTCTTTTAGACCCATATAATGAATACATTTATAAAGATCCTCACAAACCACAGCTGTAACAGAAGGCACATTTGTTAACGGAGATAAAAACGTAGTGGAACGCTCAACTGCTGTCAAAGATGCTTCTTGTGTATGGACAAAAAACATTTGCAAAATTTCTTTAACCTTGTTAGTGTAGACTGGCAAGTGTGACTGCTGTGGCAAGAAATGTACTTCTGTCCTGTCCTACCTGTCCTACCTGTCCTGCTTGTCGACATTTGTAACACATTTGAATCAGCAATCCTTGCTTTTTATTTATTTATTTTTACCCCCCCCCTTTTCTCCCTAATTGTACTTGGCCAATTACCCAACTCTTCCGAGCTGTCCCGGTCACTGCTCCACCCCCTCTGCTGATCCAGGGAGGGCTGTAGACTACCACATGCCTCCTCTGATACATGTGGAGTCACCAGCCGCTTGTTTTCACCTGACAGTGAGGAGTTTCACCAGGGGGACGTAGCGCGTGGGAGGAACACGCTATTCCCCCCAGTTCCCCCGAACGGGCACCCCGACTGACCAGAGGAGGCGCTAGTGCAGCGACCAGGACACACACACCACATCCGGCTCCCCACCCCACAGACACGGCCAACTGTGTCCGTAGGGACGCCTGACCAAGCCAGAGATAACACAGGGACTCGATCCAGCGATCCCCGTGTTGGTAGGCAATGGAATAGACCGCTACGCCACCCAGACGCCCGCAACAATCCTTTCTGATATGAAACCATGGGTGGACCGTGTTGCTGAAACGTACAAGTATAAATAGATAATAGATAATCTGTGCTAAACGACAGGATGCCCCCTTCTGGCTTATCATATTAGAAGGTCAACTGTTTGAAACCAGAATAGCAGTTTTGTTTTCTGTTTAACCAACACACACATACACACACACAAACACACACGCACACACTCGTGGGAGCGCTGCCATTAGTGGCATTGCTTCTCTTTTAAGCCTCCTTAAGGTTTGTTATCGCTATGCCCCAGACTCTTTTGTCGCAGTGTGTACGTGGCAGCACTGAGCCTTTGTGTGTGTGTGTGTGTGTGTGTATACTGTAAATGTGTGTGACTCCTGTGAATGTTAGTAAGGCTATTTCCAGCTGGCAAGAAAGTGTCACATTGGTCTGTTGCTTGATGTGGCGTCATGAGCCACATGAGGACATGGCAATAAATATGGAGAGGAAAAAGGGAGGACAGCAGGGTGAGAAAAGAGGGAAGTGCAAGAGTGGCGGGAGATATGCAGAGGGACGAAGACAGAGGCAGGAAGGCAGACAGAGAGATATGAGAGCGGTGGGAGATTTGCAGAAAGGCAGGAGATGGGAGCGGAGTGAGGAAATGAAAAAGAGAGAAAGGGAGGGTAGGGGAATGAAAGGGAGGGAGGTACGGTGGGGACTGTTGAAGTTCTGTGAAGACCCGAGGTAAAGAGAAAATATACGTGAATAAGGGGAAGGGAAGGCATGGCAGAAAATAGTTTACAATACCAATATAGCTGGAAGGGAAAACGCCAGAAAAGAGGACAGACACAAAGAGGGAGGGAGAGAGAGAAAGTGAGAATAAGGGACGGAGAGACATAAAGAGCAGGAAGGGGTGGAAGCAAGAGGGAGAAAAGCTTTGTAGAAGCAAATGGTTGAAGCTGATAAGACATGAAAAGCTTCACACTAGTGCCAAAAAAGGCAAGGCAGGACTTGCTTTATAAGTCACTTAGCCGAAAAAGGCAGACACCCAGCGTGCAGGTCATTCAACAATGCAGTGAGCCAGCCAGCAAACCAGTCATTCAGGCAAAATGCAGTTAGTCGGCCAGCCAGCAAGGTAAATATTTAGTGAGTTAGCCAGGCTGCGAAGACAATGGTTTAGAGGGCTGAAAAAGCTCAACAAAACTTGTTCAAAATCTGGATAGTAGTCATCTTGAGAGTCAGCCAACTGACCAGTTAGTCAGCCATTCAGCCAGCCTAGTACCCAAATACTCTGCCTACCGCGTTACACCAGAGGTGTGTTGCTTAACATCGGCCCTTAGGGGGAAGCCACCTAAAGGAGCTTCTCTGGTTTACCAGACAATCGCCGTATTTAAGGGCCTTCATCCCTCTCCAGTGCACATTTCTTGTAATGTTTTGGTTGGCTGAACAAGTCTTTTGCACCTCATTTGTTGCAGTAATAGTAGGAAAAGTGAGAGCGCTTAAGACAATTTGTGACCAAGAAGATAAGCATTTGAAAGGTTGGAAATAAAGAGGTGATGCACATGAGAAAATATGCTACAAGTTCGCATCTCCTAATGATCTCATTCAGACACTGTCTTGTCCATCCATCCGTTATCCAAGCCGCTTAACCAAATTCGGGCTGCGGGATGCTGGAGCCTATCCCAGCAGTCATTGGGCGGCAGGTGGCGAGACACCCTGGACAGATCGCTAGTCCATCACAGGGCCGAAACCCACGCAGACAGGGGGAGAACATGCAAAGTCCACACAGAGGTCGACCTGGGATGACCCCCAATGTTGGACTACCCCGGGGTTCCAACCCAGGACCCTCTTCTTGTGAGGCGACTGCACTAACCACTGCACTGTATACTGTCTTGTATATTTGCAAATCTTCTCTGTGACTTCAAATGTATTGATTATTGATTGATTAATTTACTAATGTGTGAACCTTTCTTGTGAAAGTAAATTCTGTTATGCAAGTTCTCTTTGATACTGAAACACCTTCTTGCATGCATATCTTTACACGTGCTAATCAGTCGTTAGAAAAGGGTTTTCAGCAAAAGAAATACGAATGAATGAATGTCTTTTTGCATGCTCAATAATCCACGTCAGAAACTCACAGAGTGTTGAATCAGTTACTCTGGACACAATGTTTATTGAGAGAAAAGTAGCAGTGGCGATTCCGTATGTGGCGGGGGTTTCAGAACAGCTGAGACGCGTATTTTCAAAACACCATGTCTCAGTTACTGTCAAACCCTAAAACACGCTGCGCCAGAAATTGGTCCACCCCAAGGATCGGGTCCCCCGGCACAAACAGAGCAATATAGTGTACGCTGTGAAGTGCCGGGAGGATTGCCGTGACTTGTACATCAGGGAAACTAAACAGACACTGGCCAAGAGGATGACACAACACAGAGAGCTAACACGTCAGACCAGGACTCCGTAGTCTACACCATCTACAGGCCAGTGGCCACTATTTCAAGGAGGAGGATGTGGACCGGTGGTTTGCATGGTGAGTCAAAGATGCCATCTATGTGAAGAGGAAATGGGGAACGACCATCCCTGAACCCGGGGGCTAAGAGTACATCTGTCACCATCTTACAATGATGTGATTGCAACTATTCCCCAATCCTCTGTGAATAGTACACTTGGCCGCTGTAACTCTAGTTAATGGTCACAGTAATTTGCATATGAAACCGACCGTTGGTTTCAGTCGTTATGCCGCTGTGTTGTTTATAAGGGTGGGGATACCTGCAGTCAGTTGAGACCGAAGAGGTCATTTAGATGAGTAATGAAACATGTCTCTCAATAAACGTTGTGTCCTGATGAACTGATTCAACTTTCTGCGACAAATGAATGAAATGAAGAAATAATTATTAATCCATCCATTATCCAAACCGCCTATCCTTACTCATGGTCGCGGGGATGTTGGAGCCTATCCCAGTAGTCATTGAGCGGCAGGCGGGGAGACACCTTATACAGGCCGCCAGTCCATCACAGGGCCAATACACACACACACACATTCACACCTAGGGACAATTTAGTACAGCCGATTCACCTGACCTGCATGTCTTTGGCCTGTGGGAGGAAATCGGAGCACCCGGAGGAAACCCACGCAGACATGGGCAGAACATGCAAACTCCACACAGAGGACGACCCCCAAGGTTGGACTACCCAACCTTTTGCATTAGGGTTTGCAATGTGACTATTCCACAGGTGTTGATATTGTTCAGCCCAACAGCTTCCCCTGTTCTCCTCACTCGGCATTTCTGATCTATCAACATGACTTTCAGGCCAGCAGGGCAGTCTCGTTCCGGCAACATGCTTCATGTTGAAGTGCCCTACAACATGACAAAAGAATGCCCCCCTGTTTGTTAACTCAGTGTAAGTGTCGAGGATGAAAACGACAATGCAAAAGTCATAAAATGCCACAATGTGACTATCAAATTTTCAAACAGTTGTTCAGCAATGTGGAGACAAACACACACAAACAGGCATTCATCGCCTCTTGCAGACTGACAGTCAAACAGCACAATGAAGCATACGCATGGAAACAAACCCAAATGCTGTCTCGGTGGACTGCACTGATTAACCCAAATTAATGGACAACGCACAACGTGTGTTACTGTATTACTGTTTTACTGTGTGTTACTGTGTGAGCTAAAGTGTGTGTGTGAGTGGGTGATATTCAGTATTGCCGCTAGGTACGTGTCTATGTGGTGTGTGTGTTGTGTTTGCAAGTTAATGTGGTGTGTGAGTGTCTGTCTATGTGATGTGTGTATGTCTATGTGGTGTGTGTGTGGTGTGTGTGCGTGTGTGTGGGCGTATATATCAGTGTGCGTTAGTCAGTCACACTGTGAGAGTGTCAGTGTGCCAGTGTGCATGTGACAGTGACGCTGAGGTGTGTCAGTGTAGTGACAGTGTGTTTGTGATGAGTGGGTAAGTTACAGTGAGTGTCTGTCTGTATGGTGTGTGTATGTCAGGTTGTGTGAGCTAAATTTGTCGTTTTGTATGTGTGTCTGTGTGTGTGTGTGTGGGGGGGGTATGTGCGTGCCTGTATGACTGACCTCTATTTAAGCACTTTTCCCTCGAGCCACATCCATTTTAATTCATATGAGTTAAGAATGTATGAATGAATAACAGGAGGAACAAGAAAGAGTCGGGTATGTCAGGTAAAAAATACACTCTAATTCTCTTGGACATCATGACAAATACGTTCTTATGACCGGGTTGTGTAGACTCGGTAATTTGTCCTTAATTTCTTGCTGCATTCCTGGATCTTGTGCTTCGTTAGTCAGGTGGCTGGCTACAGTACATCTGGTATTAGGGTAAAACACCAGTGGCGATACAAAAACTAATCAGGAATCAGGAACACTTTGTCATTTCATTTCATGCACTTGTGTACATGAAACGAAACGACATATTATTTCCCCCAGTCCACAGCAGTGCAACACAAAGACAAAAACACAAAGCCAAACTACAACAACACATATATCCAAACCACAAAAAAACTACAACAACATATACGTATATCCAACATAATCATAAATGAATAAATGAATAAATTCACTGTTCAAGACAGCGAACGCCAGGATGGCTGTCGGACCTGCCGGTCTGCATGAGCTAGCAGTTAGCTTAGCAGCTCCAGTCAGGGCCGTGGTCCCTGGGCCCACCGGACGTGGCAGACCAGGCTGTTCCAACCGATCCAACGCCAGCTCTCCCAGCCGGATAATTAGATTAAAAAAAGAAACAAATAAAAAAAAACAAAAGAAAAAACGTCCATATGGAAAAAGTGACAAACTGAACCTCGATGCAAGGGACAATTTCATTTCCGACTTCACAAATCTTCTTGATGGTCTCTTGTTTCGTACAAAATTCCCCTCGAGTTCCAGACCTCGAAAAAAACGAATCTTCAGTCTTTCTCTCATTGTAGAGTACGACTTCAGAAATCTCCTCAGTGAAAACAAACAAACAAACAAAAATAACTGACTTAGAGAATACATCAAAAGGCCAAGGGAGAGCGATAAGGGTTGTAAAAGACCGCTCTACTGAAAAAGCTTGTCCGCCCGTGTGCTTATCATTTTTCCCTCTCGGTCCAGAAAGAGGCGCAAAAAAGAGGAAAAAAAAGTCGACTCATCGAGGCTGATTGGCCTCCAGGTGCTCGGGGAAGGCAGCGATAACTCACTGGCCCTCAATGTTGGAGAAGGGAACATGTCTGCATTAGTGAACTGGCGGGTGGGCTGTCTAATGACCAGGTGTGGCTGAGTGCCGCATCCTGTCGGTAGCGGAAAACAAGGGGAAGGAGGGGTCGGAGAAGGGGGCAAGGGCCCCCTCTCTATCGCTCTGTGTTTCTTACTGAGAAGAAGACAGCGACACATTGAACAAGGCATCCCAGCAGGCTCATGGTCTCACCTGTCAATTCCTCTCTCTCAAACCCTCTCGCTCCTTCCTTTGCTTCACTCCATGGTAGACTCTCTCCAAGCCAAACCATACAAACAACAAAGCAAACAAGCAAAAACGAGGCTCGGAGACAGTGGAGGCTCGGAGACAGTTGTCAGCGTCCATACCGTCCAGGGTGTTTGTGGCCGGTCTGTTGTTCCGTCTGTGAGATGACACATTAATGTCGCGGTAGAGGCTGCAAAGAGGAGGAGGTGGCTGAGCTAACGTTAGCCAAGGTCCACTGGGGCCAGCATCCGCAGAGAAAGGCCAGAAGAAAGAAAGAACGAAAGAAAGAAAAAGAAAGGGAAGAGGTGTATGTGGGAGAGATGAAAGAGGGGAAGGTGGAGGATATCAATGGGGATGAGGGTGGAGGAGAGGAAGTAAGGTCGATAAAAAAAAAGATAGAGAATGAGATGGAGAATGGGGAGAGCGAAGGAGAGAAGGAGAAGGAGAGAAATTGATTGTGTTGGAGGAAGATGCAGTGGAGGACAAAAATGGTATGCAAGAGAAAAGAAAGGGACAGCCATCGACAGACATACAGTAACCAATACCACATTTCTGTCTTGCTCACCTTTCTGTTACAACCATACTTGATTAATGACACTAAAACAAAAGACAACTGCAACATGAGGAAACGACTGCAGAAAAGTACAATCAAAATGTGACTTCTTCGCAGTGTCATGACTTAACTAACCTTTACTTTGAATATGCTTAAATGCTAGTATTTCTGGGCCATGCCTGATTTGTTTTGCAGTTCCACCGCATTTTGAAAAATGTGTGGTTCTTGCTTCGTGTGGACCTTCTCTGTGTATACATAATCTGGCCACTAGGGGCACTCTAGCCTTTCTCCGTACTGCACACAATCACAGTTCACTACTTCTTCAGAGGATGATGCATCACCCTTTCCCCTTCAGGAGCTCTCCAGTCTCTCACCATTCACAGTGTACGCATTGTCTTGCAAAATATTACGCATAATATTGTCATAGTTAGGAAAGAAAGAAATTTGGCAAAGCGCAAAACCGATATCAAATGGCTCAGACTCAAGTATCTGTGGCTTGTTTTAGCTCTAGTTTGAAATTACTCCTCTGCATCAATTTGCATGCCCAATTGAATAAGATAGATAATTTTTTGGGGGATAGGGACCGCTACCATTAAAAATGTCTGCAAATGGGTACTATTAAAGCAAATGAAAGCCATGGATATATACAGGTCCACTGATGGCCCTCGTTATGCTCACTGATAGAACAAGGAGGGAAAATCAAGCTGACGGTAAGCCAGTGTCTGTGTGAAAGCCATAGACAAAAGGTGTGATGAAGTTACTCCTCTGGAATGTTATTTTTATTTTTTTATCTTGTTAATAGGTCATTAGTGTAATTCCCCCAGGTGGACCGATGTCACTCCCTCCAGGCTGTGCTTTTCAGATATCCTATTTAGTCCATAAAGCTCACCTTAAACACCTCTCTCTCTCTCTCTCTCTCTCTCTCTCTCTCTCTCTCTCTCTCTCTCTCTCTCTCTCTCTCTCTCTCTCTCTCTCTCTCTCTCTCTCTCTATGTGAACCCTGTAATTGCAGCCATTTCTGTTCTTTTCTCTGCCTCAAGTTAGAAAAAAAACCTCAAAAATACCAATAATGCCAATAATGGGTTGGTTTCACTTTGATCATTTTTCCATTTCCAAATCAATACATGATATTTGCTCACTGTTTACCGAGCGGTGTGAAATAGCCTCTAATAAACAGTGACAGATGGGAACTGGACCATCAAGTGAGAGGATGGTGAAATCATATTTGGGGGCGGTAAAGCAGATTCGGTGCTAAAGGGCAGCCTCACCCTGAATCCCACCTAAAATAAGAAGAACGAAGTCAGAGGGTACATTACCATGATGGTCGTCACAACCACTGTACGGTTCTCCATTGCTGAACTGTCATTGGACAGAGAATTTTCATTCTGGACCAATACCAGTTTGTCAATGTCATTCCAGTAGCCAATCTAAGAGACACAGAGAGAGAGAGAGGGAGAGAGAGAGAGAGAGGGGAATTGATTTTGAATTTTAAACAGCTTTTTATTTAAATCAAATTGTCAACTTACAAATAAGTACTTAACATACATATCTAACATACTCAAAAATTCAACAACAGCTCCAAAACAGAAAACAACAAACAGAAAACAGACCTGCCTTCTATAAGACCCCTTTTAACTGAGCTCTGCAGCAAAAATCAGCTCATCCTCTGTGGTTGAACACAGCAACCCTCTATAATACCAGATGGTAGTGAATATGTCTAGATCCTTTATTGCGCCGTAATAATTAAAATCTACCCTTATCCTGGCCTTGACCATCCTGGTAAAAAAAAGTTCAACATCAGTCTACAGATTTTTCAATTCTTTTTTTCCGGCTAACATAAATCATCATTTTTACCTGTCTTACAATGAAATACAAGAGTTGGCTCTTGTATTTCATTGTTATATATATATATACATATTTTAAATGTTGACTATATTTAAAACTTTCTCTCTGGGTACAATAGGGGCAGTTGTCATTCACATTATGGTTTAACACAAATAAAAGCACCGACAGCCACTATTCCATGCAAGACCCTCCACTGCAGAGCAAAAGCTTTTTTCATTAATGGTGGTTTGTATAAAACCCTCCACATTGGCTTCACATTCTCTCCCAAGCCCAGCAAGGCCCTCCAGGGTGTATCAGTCTGACCACTCAGTTTTTCTTTATTCAGTATTTTAACCATCATATTATACGTGGCCTTACCTTTAAGTTCATTCAGAACTCAGTTAAAATAATTTACCAAATCTAAAAGTGGACTCGCACAATTTTTTTGATCAGGAATAATTTTTAAAACAGGAAATGAATCTTCAATATCGGGATGAACAAAAACATTGCCGTATAATGTTAAAAGTTCACATTCTTTTTCTGTGAGCAGACCATTCCAATTACACAGCAGCCGACTAATGAGGCATGTAGAGCTCACTCCCAGGTGAGATGCTAGGGCAGCAGCACTGTCAATGTTGGGCTCAGCCAGCTCCACCACCTGAACCAATGTGATGACCTTTGCTTGGCAGAACAGTTTGGACACAGTGGGCCCTATGTCACAGGCCATGCCCATACGCCCACCATACATCACTGGTTCGTTTAAAAGCCAGCTCAGAGTCAGAAGAGCCCATTCTCTCCTTCTTGAACATATTCCATACTCTTATGAGCCCAGGATAAAAACCAGGTAATCCATTGAGGTTTGAGTTCTTAAGATCCATTAAAAATATAGGCAAGTTTATTCCGAGTTAAAAAAAAAGTTGAATTATTGTACAGGCTACTGGTCTCCACACTAAGTCTCTAGGCCCAGTGAGCAATCTCTGAATGAACTGTAGTTCATTCAGAGATTGCTCCGTTCCGTCCATTCCGTCTTCCATTCAATTCCATTATCTAGGGTGCTATGTGTTTCTTGCATGGGCAAAACGTCTATTTTCTTAAAATCAACCAGTTTAAACACAGCAGCTATTTTAATACCATCTCTTACTCCATTTAGATTTAACGTGCCTAATTTTATATTACACATAAGGAGAATGGAGCTATGCCAAGACCAGACCTACATTAACCAAAAAGACAAGAATAAAAAACTTGTCTTAAAGGAGTTGCATTTTTACTTTCAGTACAAGTTTTGTTTTTTCAGTCTGAAGATTTCCTACTCAGTAAATCTGTTTTCCTCCGAATCACCTGTGTCTTTCATAAAACATTTATCTGAGTCAAAAAAAAGAAGAAAAAGCTGCAAGACTGGAAAGAAATGTTCCACCTTCACTGCCCTCAAACCTTTGGTAGCCTGTAAAAACTTGCTGATCTTCAGGAATGCATAGCTTCCTTCTGTGCCCACCTTGCATCTGTGTGTGGCGTGGAACTTAATTCACAGTCACCTCCCTCCCTCTGTGTTCTTCTCAGGTAAAGAGGAGGGTAGTTTTGGGTTTTTTTGATACCCTCTGCTTTTGAATTGTTCTGGCTACCCTCTGTGGGTTTCCTTTTATATAGACATTTTCGCCATTTCATCATCGACCAGCATATCTTCCTCTTCCTCCAATACAGACTCTGTCACTCTAATAGCAGTCTGCCCTATTTGCTGTTTGAGACCACTATTTATATCTCGCCCAGCCAATTTGCTACGCTCCTTTTTCCTGACTTTTCATTTTTTTAAATTGTACTCTGTTCATCCCCCCTGCCTGCTCATCCTGGCCCCAATTTCTCCAACCTGCTCAAATTCTGTTACCTTCTCATTCTGATCACCTTTTTTGACCTGCTCATCCTGCATGCACACCGCCCTCTCCAACCTGCCCAGTCTGTCCGTGTTCCTTATCTTTTCCAGCCTCTGTCACTTTCTGTCTATCAGCCTGATCATTTTCTCCTGTCCATCGCTCCCCTGCCTCCTATTTGCCCTGTGCCGACCCAGCTCATGGCGGCATTGGGGGATGGCGGCAGCCCTTGAGGACCAGACCTTCCATCACTCCTATTGGGACAAGACTTTATTAAATGCCCCTCTGACGCACAACCAAAACATTTCACCATACCAGATGTTATAAAAAAACAAACAATGTAATCAAACTCGTCCATTCTGAATTCAAGCGCTAGATCCTCCGCATTATCTTTCAGAATCATAAAAACGTGTCTCCTATGAGACACTACGTGTTGCAAGACAGGAGACTTGCAACCGGAAGTGACCATTTTTATCAGGGACACTAGCTGGCTGTGTCTTGCAGGCTCCTTCTCAAAAGCTGCATTTCTGACTCTTGGCTGGATTAACCAGTGGCAGAATACGGGTAAACGTGTCCTTCATCACGACACCACTTTCCACAACCTGGCTGACTTTATCGACACTGTTAAGAAAAATAACAACAGCACCGTTCATCCTGGACGCATATCGTATGCGCCCTTAACCCACATGTCCCCCCACCACCAAGCAGCACTCCTGCACCACCGTGCACCTGACCAGCTTAATTTCATGCCGGCGTGTCAAATTGTCGAAACCCATTCCTCCGCCTCCCACAGCGGACACACTGCCCCACTGGTCTGGTAGCACTGCTACCAAACTAAAGAAAACAACTCCACTCAATATTACCACCGAAAACCTAACTGAAGACAACGGAAAACAAAATCAGATGAAAATGACGAGACAGACAGGAAAAAACTCAAGTTTTAGAAACTCCCTCACACCAAGGCAACACGCTGCTACTCCGTCCACTCATTCGCACTTTCGCTCAGAGAGGGCGAGAGAGACAGAGCCCGATCAATAGAGAAAAGGATTAAGATGACAGGACACGAGAGATTAAGACAAATAGCGAGGAGAAAAAGATGGAAAGAAGAGAGAAAGTAATGAAGTGGGAGGGAGACAGAATAAGAAATATAGTGAGAGAATGAGTTTGACAGAAGTAGTTCACTCACAGATTTCCCATTGGAACTGCGGAGGATATTGAAAGATATTGCGTTGAAACCAGAAACGTACATCAAACATTCACTGCTGTCCAAGGAACACTTGGGAAGCTGTGTTATGATGTTATCATTTAAAATATTATCATTATTAGGCGATATGCGAGGATTCTTTTTTAATCAACAGGGCACATATGATAGTGTTCAATCTATGGTGATGACAGTGTCAGTCTATAATCCTGTAGCACGTTTAGTGAAACTGAGGGAAAACTGGATTGCTTTCCTAATTCCTTCAAAATTCCTTCATAATTGAATAGCCAATAATGGACACACACACACACACACACACACACACACACACACACACACACACACACACACACACACACACACACACACACACAAGTGCTGTCAAAATTAAGATTAATTTTTGCGATTAATTTGACATAATGCATTAAAAAACTTAATGCAATTAACACAGCTGTATTTTGTCTACTTCCTGTAGTGGCTGTGCGAGGCTGTTTCACAGGCATATCACCAGTAAGTGCCCATTTGGTCAGTGCGACATTACCTTGTGGTGACGTTCTTGTGACATCACTGCAACTCTTAAGCAAATGTTGCCATTTGGTCTCATGGATGACGTTGCTGTGATGTCACCGCGTTGACAGCTATCCTTTTCCCCTACTCTGCTCCTCACTGGACTGTGCATAACCTTCATCTACGCTTTCTCACAGCAGTGGGGTTTATTTATTCCAAGCCCTCATCTCCTTATAGAGAATATTAGATAATCTAGTGCTATGCTGTGCCATTGGGGCACATATGGGGTTATGATGCGCCAATATGAACACGTAATGTACGTCGTGAATTCACGACACTTTATAAATTTAATTGGCACTTGAACATCGAACACATTTTTTTGTTGTTATAGTGGAAGTAGACAACGTTTTTGCTTTAACAAGTCATTATGAAGTAAATATTGATTGCACAGTTAATAGCTATAGAATAATGACACCATCGGCGTTTAGATTGGTTCTCTACTAGCCTCGCTTTCACTATGCAATTCTGTCAGCCACCAGGCATGATTTTTCCTGGCAAAATGGCTTACAGCACAGGAAATGCGTCAACCACCCAGTAGCGGGCTAGGCAATGACAGACGGTGGAACAAGCGAAGTCACTGTGAAAACTCTACCTGGCTAAAGCAAACTACCCCAGTTGACAGAGGAGGAAAAGAATGCAAAGAGGGGCAGTTAGAAGATGAGATAAAACAAGAGTGACCCATGGATGGGCATTCACTCAATGGAGAGAGCTCTGAAACTCCAAGAGTCCCAGACCTCTCAAAGACCTCTAAGTGGGTTCCAATCTGACTTATAGTTGGCATTATTTCTACTGTATGAGTAATTAGTAACCCAGACAATGAGGATGCACAAGCCAGTGCATTCTTAGTGCCAGTTCCAAGCCTGGATAAATGGGGAGGGTTGCGTCAGGAAGGGCATCCGGCGTAAAATATTTGCCAAATCAAATATACGGATCATAAATCAGATTTCCATACGGATCGGTCGAGGCCTGGATTACCAACGACCACCACTGGTACTGTTGGCCAGCAGGGTGCCAGTGGAAACTATGCTACTGTTGGGCAAAGGAGAGGGGGAAGGCATGTCCAGACGCAGATGGAGTGGAGTAAGGGTAGGGGTGTGGAGGTGAGAGTCAGAACTTTGAATGTTGGCACTTTGACTGGTAAAGGGAGAGAGCTGGCTGATATGATGGAAAGAAGAAAGGTAAATATACTGTGTGTGCAAGAGATCAGGTGGAAGGGGAGTAAGGCCAGGGGCATCGGAGGTGGGTTCAAACTCTTCTACCATAACGCAGATGGGAGAAGAAATGGGGTAGGGGTAATTCTGAAAGAAGAGCATGTCAAGAGTGTACTGGAGGTGAAGCGAGTGTCGGACAGAGTGATGAGTATGAGGCTAGAAATCAAAAGTGTATTGATGAATGTTATCAGGGCATATGCCCCGCAAGTTGGGTGTGAGATGGAAGAGAAAGAAGAATTCTGGAGTAGGTTGGATGAGGTGGATGAAGTGGTGTATCCAAGGAGAGAGAGTGGTGATTGGCGTGGACTTCAATGGGTATGTTGGTGAAGGAAACAGAGGTAATGAGGAGATGATGGGTAGGTATGGTGTCTAGGAGAGAAAAGTGGAAGGACAGATGGTGGTGGATTTTGTGAAAAGGATGGAAATGGCTGTGGTGAATATGTATTTCAGGAAGAGATCAGTAATTAGTAACAACCTAATACTACCAGATGTTTTACTCTGCCTTCATCGTAGCACTGAGATCGGTGTTTCTAGTTTGAATTGGGATTATTATGGTTATTTCTTGTTTTGGACAGTAGCCAGGCTGCCAGCGGTTAGCCATGTTGCTAATGCTACCACTAGCTAGTTATCACTGTCTCCGTTGCAGTTTCTTTCATTTCTTAGTGTCCGTTATAGACTAAATGAATGAATAAACTCACTTTTTCTCCTAATGTTTTCTTCCACTCCCCCCTCCACTCCAGTGTCATCTCCTGCAGTAGTTACTTGTTTGTGTGAAGCAATAACATTACTCAAACTATGTTATTACCATGCAATGCACATCATTGCAATTGCCAATAATTCCAAAATTCATTATAATATTACGAAAATTTCACTTTACTTCTTCAGTGAACATGCTTCTTCACGGAAATGTGTAAACACATGCATGTGTGTCCTGTGTTGTGGGGAGTTGCTAGGCTCTGAGGAAAACAAAAATCGATTGTGTTTGAGACAGTGGATTGCCTATGCAACAGCGGCGCAAACAATAATACCACTTGGAAATGTGGGGCGGGGGGGTTGAAAAGTTGTCTACTTCCACTTTATTTATCATTTATATAACTGCACACAAAATATTATTGTCTTCTAAGCTGATTTCTAATTCTAATAGCCTTGATGGTTTTGAAATTCAACTGGCACTTTAACATATAGGCCTGGGTTTTGTTGTTATTTCTGTTAGTGCATATAAGAAATATGCCCTTCAAGCTGACAGTCAATTTTGATGACCTTGATGATTTTATTGGAAATCTGTAGTTCACGGGAGAGAATCTGTGTTCAAAGTTAAAAAGATGCTATTAAACAGTCATATTTGAATTTATACTTCTTTTGTGTTGTTTCTACATTAACGCCGTGATTTTACATTTAAATATACATTACTAAAAGCTTTAGTCTTAAGAAGAAAAAAAGTGATTAATCCTGATTAATCACAGCAAATTGAGCGATTAATTAGTTTTGGGGGGTTTTTTTCAATCAAAAGACAGCCCTGGGGGTGTCCAGGTAGCATGGTGGGCTATTCCATTGCCGACCACGGGGATCACCAGATTGAATCCCCATGTTACCTCCGGCTTGGTCGGGCGTCCCTACAGACACATTTGGCCCTGTCTGCGGGTGGGAAGCCGGTTTGGGTTCCATTTCTGCGTGGGTACAATATCAACTTGGGGTCCTTCAACTACATATGACGTCAGAGATTATGTTGCTAACTAGCGTTGTTTAACACTAGCTTTATAGTTATTTAGTTGTGTGTTTTTTTACAATCCATACTGACATAGAGTTGGTTAGTAAAGATGCGAGGGCCGAAGGCCCAAGCTGCGTCTAAAGAGTGAGGCCGCAGGCTCAGGACAGGGGTCCTGGACGAGTGAATGCGTGCAAGGGCTGAAGGCCCGAGCGGCGTCTAACGTCAATCTACTGTTTCCCGCTGTTCCTAACCTCAACTAGCCCCTACCCAATGATAATGTGTGAAATAGTGATGTCATCTGTAGTCGCAGGACCCCGAGCACATCCAGTAGGGCGAGTAGCTCAAGTACCGACATCGGATGTGGGTATGTGTCCTGGTCGCTGCACTAGTGTCTTCTCTGGTTGGTCGGGATGCCTGTTCAGGGGGAAGGGGGAACTGGGGGGAATAGCATGAACCTCTCACAGGCTACGTCCTCCTGGTGAAACACCTCACTATCAGGTGAAAAGAAGCGGTTGGCGACTATCGGAGAAGACCTGGTAATCCGCAGCCATCCCTGGATTGGCAGAGGGGGTGAAGCAGCGACCAGGACGGCTCGGAAGAGTGGGGTAATTGGCCGGATACAATTTGGGAGAAAAGGGGGGGGGGGTCCAAAAAAAAAAAGACAGCCTTGATCGGTGCAGTGGTGGGCAGATTAAACAAAAACGGTACTCAAGTAAAAGTATAGTTACTTTATAATGATATTTTCTCATATAGAAGTACAAGTACTCATAAAAATAACTACTTGAGTAAGAGTAAAAAAAGTATCTCGTAAAAAACTACTCAAATAGTGAGTAACTTCATTAGATGCAATTTATTACGTTAATGTGAAAGTGCAAAACAGTTAACAAATGAGTCCTTCAAAAAGAAAGAAAGAGTAGTTGACCAGGTCCTCATTGACAATGCAAGACATACAGTGATTTTCTCAGTAACCCCACCATTCTGTAACATTATAAAAGGTACAAACACAGAATGGAGGGGCATTGTTGTTCTGCCATTAAGCCGGTGTTACACTGTATTTGGTGACCCATCAGATTCTGTAATCTGCCCTGATATTCTTACCCTCTTCAGCAGTCCATCGAAACGATGATGACTGATGAAGTTTAAGCTCGGCAAGCACACCTGTGGGCCATCAGGTCTGCATTAGAGCAACAATATCGATGAATGTTTTTGAGTTGGTCTGTTGTGTCTTGTATGGTGGGCCTCATCATAGGATTGTCTCTTTTGTTCAACAGCTGTTATCGACTGTCTTATGGTAGAGTGCCATCTCTGTCTGTCCAGGGCAACTGACTCCCAGCTGGAGTCATCTATGCTGCAGATCTTCATGTGGCACTTGAGCACATCTTTGAAGCGTAGCTTTTGGCCGCCCTGCTTCCTTTTTCCCTGGCACGGCTCCCTGTAGAAAACCTAATTTGGTAGGCGGTTGTCTGGCATTCTTCTCACGTAGCTGGCCCATCTGAGCTGGGAGGCTGAAGGCTGTGATTAGGGCTTCAACACTGACAGTACCAGCATGTCTCAATACTTCCGTGTCGGGCACATTGTCTTCCCATCTGATTCGCATCAGATTTGATGTGCTTCTTGATGTGCTTGCGATACACAGTCATGCATTCAGTGGAGTATAGTAGAGACGGGAGAACAGCTGTGTCGTAGACCTTGATCTCTGTTGTCAGCCTGATGTCATGGTGGGACCAAAGTCGTTTGTGGAGGGCACCAAAGGCTTTTGTGGCCGCTTGGATTCTTCTGTCCACTTTTAAGTCAGAGAAGTTTTTACCTGTCACAGCACTACCCAGATAGGTAAAACACTCAGTGGTCTTCAGAGTTGTTCCATTAACCAAAATACTGGGCTGGCCTTCTTTGAGGCTGGAGGGGGATGCTGGTACAGAAGCTCTGTTTTGGAGATGTTGATCTTCAGTCCAAAGAGGGCAGCCGCTGAAGAGAAGCGGTCTACTATTTCTTGCATTTCTCCAGGATCATTGGCAACCAGAGCTGAGTCATCTGCATAGAGAAGCTCTCGAACACAGAGTTCTCTTGTTTTGGCAGACGCCTTGAATCTTGCAAGATTGTAGGGGTTTCCATCTGTTCGGGTCCTGATGTACAAGCCACCTCTTGAGTTGCCTGACATTGTTTCTAGGACTGCAGTGAGATATAACGTAAATAGGGTCGGTGCAAGCACACATCCTTGCTTTACTCCATGCTCGATGTTGAAAGCATCGCTGACGTCTCCTCCAATTGATACTTTCCTTGTCATATCATCATGGAAAAGTCTGACGATGCTGATCAGTTTCTGGGGGAAGCCATAAGTCTCTAGCACTTTCTACAGTGTCTCCCTATCAACAGTGTCAAATGCTTTTGAAAAGTCCACAAAAACAATGTCAAGTGGCTGGTGCTGTTCGGTCGCTTTCTCTTGGAATTTTCTCAGGGTGAAGATCATGTCTGTGGTGGATCTACCAGATCTGAAACCACATTGGCTTTCAGGCAACACTTCTTCTGAAATTACCTTTATCTGGTTCAGTATGATCTTAGCCAGGACCTTTCCAGCACTTGACAGAAGTGAGGTCCCATGGTGGTTTCCACAACTGCTTCATTCACCTTTCTTCTTGTAGATGGTCACAATCAAGTCTTGAGGAAGGCATAGCTTCTGCCAGTAGGCATTATAGAGGTTTAGTAGCTCTGACTTAAGTATTGAGCCGCCATACTTCAGGGTGTCTGATGGGATGTCTTCTGGTGTCTTTAAGTGCTTTCTCTACTTCAGCCATTGTGATCGGCTCACAGAGGTCTTCTCTTATCGGCCTTCTTGTAAGCAAATGGCATCCATTTGGATCTGCTGATCCTCCTTGATTCAAGAGGGTGCAGAAGTGCTCTTTCCATCTTTCTGTGATCTTTTTCAGATCAGTACACAACTTACTTCCATCTGCTGTTTTTACTGGTGCTATCATATTGCTTCTTGGGCCATAGATGGCTCTCAGCGCAGAGAAGAGTCCATGCATATCATTTCGATCTGCTACGGCCTGCAGCTCTTCTGCTTTCTTGCTCCACCAGTTGTCCTTCATCACCCTAATCTCCTTCTGAACTTTGGCTTTAACTGCCTTGAAGGCCGACTGACTCCTCTTGGAGTTCTCTTTCAGGTGGGCATTGTGAAGCATTTGCTTTTCTTGTAGCCGTTCTTGGATTGCTTCATCTTGATCCTGCAACCAGTCATGCGATTTTCTTTTTGGATGACCAAGCACCTCTTTTGCTGAATTATAGGTTCTTACCCTATCCCTAATAGAGGTGCACCAATCCACTTCTTTTCAGTTCAGTTCCGATGACTAAATTTGGATATCTGCTGATACCGATACCAGAGATCTTTTTTCTTGATTATTATTGTTGTTGTTGTTGGTATTATATTGGGCTATACAAATAAAATTGACTTGACTTGACTTAAGGTTACAGGAGACTGTAGTGAACCTCACAGCACTTAATAGAGCAAAAAATGTACAAAAATGCATTAAATTTAAATTTATTCCTAAATAATTAATTTGAACTGTAGTTTAAGTAGGCTTCACATACAAACAGGAGTATGAGTGCAAATTGCTATGGCTACTCCTTTAATGTGTTAAAATTGACTTAAAGAGACAGACTGGGCTTTTTTTCCTCTACAAATTAATAAATAAGTAAATATAAAAATATTTATTCTGTAGTCACTTCACATTAAAATGCCAGAAAGATTTATATTTTTTGTTGATGAATGACATAAAACATTGACTAAGTGGTGATCTGTAAAACCGACTGGAAATATGTTGCACCTGGCTAACCTGGTGTTAAGGTGTCTGGTAATATACACCCTGTCTATCCTTGCATCACCGACCCTGTTCCCTGAAACTTTTACCCATGTGCATTGTCTGCTATTTGAATTTTTTATTCTCCAAGCATCAATTAAATCAAATTGTGACAATAACCTGGATAAAGCAATGGAAAATTGTAAATGTAGGTCTTCACTTGTCCTGTCACTTGTCGACAGGCAGGTCCTACCCGTCACTCTGCACCTCCTGCCCGGGCTCGGCTGCAGCAGCTGCCAGGGAGGTCCGCACGCAGCAGCGCCACTTACTCCACTCACACTGGGTCCCTCTGATACAGTTACTATGTTATCTAAAGCCATTTTATCTTTCTCCGAATTACTATGGAATTTGGGAGACTCCAGGTTTACATTTTGTGGGGTTTCACTTGTTTCCCCGCAGCCATCCACCTCGTTACCCCCCCCCCCCCGCCTCCCCAATCCAGCAGACTAGTCAGCTGCTTCCATATCATCCACTTCCTGATCTCTATGTAGGCAAGTGACGCACTTGTGTCCCACGTCCCCACTCTCAAAATACTTCATACTGTCTGAACTAACATAAACCATTTTGGCTATTGGCTTAGAATTGCAATGGCTATATAGTATAAGGGCCAATTCTACTAGCTTGTGTGGGATCAATCTGTAGGTATTAGCAAAGGTCCAGCTACAGCACTGCCAGGTCTCCCCCACTTTGTCGCGCCTCTCTGATCAGTTAGGTTACCACACCTGTGTGCTCTATGCATCCTGGAACACCAGGGACTCCTCCCTTCTGCACTGAGGTGTTTATTAAGGAATTCTTTAGAAGAGGTTCCGTGAGGCAATTGGCAACTATCTTGAAGATCTTACATTCTACACCGAGGAGCGAGATCATCCTACATTGCTCGATGTTGCTTGCATTCTCTTCCTTAAGAATCCACACACATTCTGTATCTCAACTGCTGCAGCACCTTTACTCTCCTCCAGATCACCCTGTAGATCTACCAAAGGCAGTCCAGAAGCCTGGGGCACATTTTGAAGACCTTATATGGCACTCCACCCGGGCCTGGGGCTGAAGATGTTCTGGCTGACTTGATGACCTCCTGGATCTCTTTCAGTGTGGGCTCGTTGATGTTGAACAGGGGGCTGGGTTCGGGTGGGGATATAAGGGCTGCGCAGTGGCCAAGGTCTTGCTTCTTCATGCTGTCACTGTAGGTGTTGCAAATGTGGCAGTTTCTCTCTTCCTCAGCGCATGACAGGTGACCACTGCGTTTCATCCTCAGCAGCTTCATGTGGGCCTCGTGTATCAATCGTCACTATGGGCAAACCTGTTCTTACACACCCATGGGATGTTTTATCCCTGAAGTTTGTCTCAGTTACCATTGTAGAACCTGGGTAAGCCCTGAATTTAGACACCAATTAGCTAACACTGATGTCTTTGCAGGCTTGGGTGATTGCTTGTTGCAAGAGGTAGGCAATATATATTAGGGGGAAGGAATTACAAATAACCATCTTGCTTTGCCACTGCCTGTCAGACAATCTTGAGGGCTAAAAAATTCCATGGGTGTGTAAGAACAAATTTGCCCATAGTAACGATTGATACACGAGGCCCCAGGTGCTGTATCAGGTACTCTCACTGTGCATTGCACCACTTGCTCCTTCATCAAGCAGCCCACTTTGGTCGGGTGGATCTATAGACCTCTTGGATTTTTGCAGACCTTGCCGCATCTGCAGACTGCAGTTATAGTCACTTTCTCGTTAGCTTGGGTCATTACCAGTATATCCATCCATTTGGGGTGCTCACCCCCCCTCCCTGGGCATTCCTGGGGGTATTTCTCTGAAAGGCTCTTCATAGTATTTGTGGGTGCTCCATCTGGAGAGCTGAAGCTTGGGGTGCTAACCCTTCCAACCCCGGTTGCCATTTCTCTGAGCTGTCCACTGTCACTCCAGTTGTCATCACTCTATTCGTGGTTGTCATCCAGCCTTTTTCTGGAAGTCACTGGCACTGCCATACTGAGGAAGTTCTTTGATACACCATGTGGTGCAACCTGGACACATTGTCATTAATGAACCCGGGGTCATCAGGTGTTTCGGGTCTTAACATCAAACACCCTGGCCCAAGTGACCCAGCCTGGGGGGTGATCAAGCCCCATGTAGTACATGGACAAATACATGTAACAGAGTACATGTAACGTGCTCCACCCAACACACACACACACACACACACACACACACACACACACACACACACACACACACACACACACACACTTGTTTCATCAAATTGTTTCAGGAACATTCACTGCTATCCATCTTTTAGTGATGGGAGGCAGGTATGTTTGGCTGTATGGAGAAACACAGCAAGATGTCATCCACATAGCAATAATAGTAATAAGCTAAATTCTGGAGAAAACGTTGAGCGGCTTATTTTTAACCAAAACTGTACAATTTCTGCTAAACGGTGTCTTTTATAATTGTCAGCTCATCAGTAGTTTTTTAACACTTTCAGAACGGTCACCACACAGATGGGTTTTGTTCTGTTTTTGAACGACTTTTAGGTTCACCCCAACTACTACCAAACATGTTTCCTCGGTGATCTGTTTGTCATATGTTTACACATACATGTTGTGCCTTTAATTAGGGAGTTTCATCAAAGTCTGCCTCAGGCCTTTACCAAAAGTCAGCGAGCCTACCTTGCGTGGTCCATTGCTCTTGAGTTCAAACACATCCATGGTATAGTTCACCCTCCGGCCATAGTGGTCAAACTGAATGTTACCGGTCAGGCCCTGAATGCGCACCTGAATTAATTATAATCATAATAATAATAATTTAAAAAAAAACAAATACAAGAGAGAGGAGAAAAGAAAACACTTAATCAAAATATCAGAATTCTCATGCAATTCTTAGCAAAACATCAGTTAACTGTAAGGTCTTTCTGAGTTCAATAACGCTCTTCTAGATCAGTGGCTATACTGTGTGTCTTTACTCATTAATAGGGTCTTAACTGTAACTGGGGCTAAGTTTTGCCCTTTCTGCACTGGAGATACCAAGTATCAATAGCCACAGTTCGAATCTTTCATTTATCAGAAAAAGCAAGGTAATAGAAATGATTACTTCATAAAAAAGTTTCTTCTAATCTTGTGGCAAAATAGCAGACACACAAACATACACTGACATTAACACAACATTAATTCGCTTAATGCCTCAACAAAAAATATAGTACAACAGGCATAATTTTCAGTGTTTGGAGTGTGCAGGTGTGTTTGTGTATGTGCACATGTGCTTGTGCGTGAGTTAAGTGTGCAAACGTACACAATATATCTGTGTAATCTGTATGAGCGTGCATTTTGTATCTATGCTCTAGTTTGTGTGTGAGTGTGTTTAACCTGTTTGAGTGTCCGCTCCATGTCTATTCCTTGGTTCCAGGGAGCAGCCGGGTTAGCCAGGCAGTCGCCAGCATTACCACGACGACTGATATCAATCTTTTGACGGCGAAGGTTGCGAAAGGCCTCTGCCATCACCAGCACGCCGTCATACGTTAAAGAGGAAGTATACTGATAAATAGAAAATAGAATGAGGGAAGGGAGAGAGAAAAAGAACAGATAATTAAAATGGCAGAAATGTAACTTCTCCCATTCGGTTCGGTTAATCTGGGGAGTTTGGAGACCGTTTTTACTTTCGCATTATCTAAATAATAGAAGGCGTAAAAAAAACAAAAACAAAAAAACAGTGTCAATATTAATAGTGTCCACTAACATGGTTTATAAGGAGAGATAGCTGAGTGGAACCATCTGGGCCTTCAAGGTATTCAGTGAAGGCCTAAGAAAAAATACTGAAAGAATTTTTGTACTTATTTTTTCCCCCTTTTTTTCCCTCCCCCTTTTTCCCCCCAATTGTATGCGGCCAATTACCCTACTCTTCCGAGCCGTCCCCGTCACTGCTCCACCCCTTCTGCCAATCCAGAGAGAGCTGCAGACTATCACATACCTCTACCGATACATGTGGAGTTGCCAGCCGCTTCTTTTCACCCGACAGTGAGGAGTTTCGCCAGGAGGAAGTAGCATGCGGGAGGATCACACTATTCCCCCCAGTCCCCCCCCCCGAACAGGCACCCTGACCAACCAGAGGAGGCGCTAATGCAGCAACCAGGACACATACCCACATCCGGCTTCCCACCCACAGACACGGCCAATTGTGTCTGTAGGGATGCCCGACCAAGCCGGAGGTAACACAGGGATTTGATCTGGCAATCCCCGTGTTTGTAGGCAACGGAATAGACTGCCACACTACCTGGATGCCCCGGAATTTTTGTAGTTCTAACAAATATTTCTTGAATCATTTTTATTCACTGAAATAATAGTAATAATTGCTAGCTCATCATTAGGTTAAATATACTGTGTGTGCAAGAAACCAGGTGGAAGGGGAGTAAGGCCAGGAGCATCAGAGGTGGGTTCAAACAGTTCTATCATGGTGTGGATGGAGGAAAATTGGGGTAGAGGTAATCCCGAAGGAAGAGTATGTCGAGAGGATATTGGAGGTGAAGAGAGTGTCAGACAGTGATGAGTATGACGCCGAAAATTGAAGGTGTGATGATGAATGGTGTCGAGACAAGTCAATTTTATTTGTACAGCCTAATATCAAAAAATACAAATTTGCCTCAGTGGGGTTTGCAGCAACACAACATCCTGTCCTTAGACCCTTGCACCGGATAAGGAACAACTCCCTAAAAAAACCCTTTAACAGGGAGAAAAAATAGGAAGAAACCTCAGGGAGAGCAACAGAGGAGGGATCTCTCTCCCAAGATGGACAACGTGCAATGGATGTTGTGTTTACACAATTTACAGAATACAACACTGATAGAGGATAACAGAATTATAATGGAATTATAAAATATATGAAGAATATGATGAGGTGGACTTAAGCTCAGCGTTCAGCACCATCGACCCAGATATCCTCCCCTCCAAACTCACCCGGCTCACTGTACCAGCCCCCATCTACCAGTGGATTAAAAACTTCCTGACAGACAAGAGGCAGCTGGTAAGGCTGGGGAATAATAATGAGAATAAAATCAGCACTGGTGCTGCCCAGGGATGTGTGCTCTCCCCTCTACTCTTCTCCCTCTACACAAATGACTGTACCTCAGGTGACCCGTCTGTAAACTCCTGAAGTTTGTGGGCGACAACCAGCCTTATGCAGCATGGTGACAAGTCATATAGACAGGAGGTTGCACAGCTGGTCCTCTGGTGCTGCCATAACAACATGGAGCTCAACACGCTCAAAACAGTGGAGATGACAGTGGATTTCATGAGGAGGCCCCCAACACAGCCCCCCCCCCCACTATGCTCAACAGCACGGTGTCTGCAGTGAAAACCTATATAATTCTGGGTTCCACAATCTCCCAGGACCTAAGGTGGGCATCCAACATCAGAAAAAAGCATCAAAAAGGCCCAGCAGAGGATGTACTTTCTCCGCCAGCTCAGGAAGTTCAACCTGCCTCAGGAACCGCTGATTCAGTTCTACACTGCAATAATCCAGTCTGTCCTCTGCACATCCATCACTGGCTGGCTTGGTTCAGCCATCAAACAAGACAGGGACAGACTACAATGGACAGTTAGGTCTGCAGAGAAAATCATTGGTGTCAACCTGCCCTCCATTCAGGACTTATCCATCTCCAGACTCAGGAAATGGGCAGGCAACTTCACTGCAGACCCATCACACCCTGGTCACAACCTGTTCCAACCCCTCCCCTCTGGTAGGCGATACAGAGCACTGTACACTAAAAAAACATATATAAAAAGTTTCTTTCCATGGGTTGTCATTTAAATGAATGCATAACACTGTCAAATAAATTCAACCATTTTGTACATACTATACTGTACGTATACTGATACGCCCTGTCATGTCCATCTACCTCAGCCATGTATGCAAGTAACCTGCTAACATTTATTTCAGCATCTCTGATATATTCTCTAGATCATTGTACTTTATCGCCTCTTATTTTGCCTGTATCTAGTCAATTCTTGTGTAGAAGCTTGTGTAGAATCTGAAGATTGTTGAGTTTTAGTGTTGTTATTCTATGTTAAGTACTCTGAGAGAGCCACGAAACCAGAGTCAAATTACATGTATGTGCAAACCTACATGGCCAATAAAGATGATTCTGATTCTGATAAACTTGGACTAATATGTCTTGGCAAACAGTGGGTTAATATAACAGAACGGGAAATGGACCAATCACAATTTTTCTTCGGATGTTATCTGGGTGAATCAAAAACTCCTCCCACCAGGACTTTCAGGAGCTGTAACGAATGCCAGTGTAATTCAAGTCCATGTGGGCATGAATTTGATTTTGACATTTGTCTTAGCCAATCATATTTTTTTGAGTTGTGGGCGGGACAATATCTCAACATCTTTGGGGCATTTCCAAATGCCCGGGGCATTTCCAAATGCCGTCCATGATTTCCACTTGCCAAAATCTGATTACAGCTCCTACCTTGTGACTGAAAGGTTGTTTCTGCCTCAAAATAACTTCATCTAACATTTAAAGACAAGACCTTGGTAATGAATATTTAAATGAATACACAAACTGAATATTTAAATTAGTGCTGTCAAAATTAACTTTTGTGATTAATTTGAAACATTTAACACGTTAAAAAATAATGCCATTAACGCAGCTGTGTTTTGTTTACTTCCTGTGGCGGCCATGTGGGGTTGTTTCTCGGGCATAACGGGAGATTCTGTTGTGCACTTGCCTTCCTGTTTGTCAGTGCATCGAGAAGTGTCTTGTTCCCCTACGCTGCTCCTCACTGGACTGTTAGTGTGTGTAACCTTTGTCTCTGCTTTCTCACAGCAGTAGGCTTTATTTGTTCCCCGCCCTCATCCTCTCATGGAGATATTAGATATTATAGTACTATGCTGTGCCATTGGGGTACACATGGAGTTCTGTGATGTGCCACCATGAACACGTAATGAACATCGTGAATTCATGGCACTTTAAAATTCAACTGGCACTACTTAAACATGGAACACATTTTTGTTGTTAATTATCATTTATAGTATTAGCGTATACAATAAATTATTATAATTATAATATTAATTATTATAGGGCGGCACAGTGGTTAGCACGGTCGCCTCACAGCAAGAAGGTCCTGGGTTCGAACCCCGGGGTAGTCCAACCTTGGGGGTTGTCCCGGGTCGTCCTCTGTGTGGAGTTTGCATGTTCTCCCCGTGTCTGCGTGGGTTTCCTCCAGGGGCTCCGGTTTTGTCCCACAGTCCAAAGACATGCAGGTCAGGTGAATCGGCCATACTAAATTGTCCCTAGGTGTGAATGTGTGTGGGCTCTGTGATAGATGGACTGATGGCCTGTCCAGGGTGTCTCCCCACCTGCCACCCAATGACTGTTGGGATAGGGTCCAGGATCCCTGCAACCTTGAGAGCAGGAAAAGTGGTTTGGATAATGGATGGATACAATAAATTATTGCCTTCTTAGCTGATATCTAATTTTAATGGCCTTGATGGTTTTGAAATTTAACTGGCGTTTTAATATATATGCCTGGGTTCTGTTAAAAGTTAAATAGATGCCATTAAACAATATAATTTGAATATAAATATACTTCCTTTGTGTTGTATCTACATTAATTCCATGATTAAATATCTATTATTACGAGCTTCAATCTTAAGACGAAATACAGCCATTAATTGTGATTAATCACAGCAAATTGTGTGATTAATTAGTTTTTTTTAATCAATCGACAGCCCTAATTTAAATATATAAACTGATACAGTTTGCTGACAGCAATCAGTTTTTGGCGGACAATCACTTTTTGGTACATCAGCAGCTAACGACATAATTGACATCAAAGCTGATTTGCTTCGGATTCCATTTTCCAGGCAAAGCTTTAAGATAAAAGAAAACATCTGGAAGGGAGAGGCCAAGACCTACGCTCGAAGGGCTCACGCAGTCAGGCAAGGGCCTCATAACGCGCTTTACCAAACAAAGGATGGAGTTTGTTTTCAAGTGACTGTTGAGTCCTGCTGTATTAATTATCTAGACAGTTGATTAAGATTGTCATTGACTGGGCATCCGGATAGCGTAGTGGTCTATTCCGTTGCCTACCAACACGGGGATCGCCGGTTCGAATCCCCGTGTTACCTCCGTCTTGGTCGGGCGTCCCTACAGACACAATTGGCCGCGCCTGCAGGTGGGAAGCCGGATGTGGGTATGTGTCCTGGTTGCTGCATTAGCGCCTTCTCTGGTCGGTCAGGGCACCTGTTCAGGTGGGGGTGAGCGTGATCCTCCCACAGGCTACGCCCCCTGGTGAAACTCCTCACTTGACAGGTGAAAAGAAGCGGCTGGCGACTCCACATATATCGGATGAGGCATGTGGTAGTCTGCAGCCCTCCCCGGATCGGCAGAGGGGGTGGAGAAGTGACCGGGATGGCTCGGAGAGTGGGGTGGTTGGCCAAGTGCAGTTGGGGAGAAAAGGGGGGGGGGGTTGTCATTGACAATGCTCAGATTTGGTGCTGTGAGATATGTGGCCTAATTTCTATCTTTCAAATAATCTGTCCTTTACTGTTGGCTGATTATATTTGAGCAACATGAGCGGATGTCTAGGCCACTGGAAGGCCAGCTGGCAGTTTCACTAAAGCATTTGTCTGAGTGGGAGAAATAACGAGGTCTGCATAGTTTCAGCCTGTTGAACTGGTGGTTTGAGCACATGAATTAACAGGTGTCGGAAGGCAATTTTGTAATGGACTTATTTTTATATGGCATTAATGACGTAGAATACCGGCACTCATAGATCAATAGTCTTCTTATTTATGGTGGGCAAAAACGAACGTGTTTCAGCTAAAAGCCGTCATCAGTGATTTAGCTGAAAAGCGTTCGTTTTTTGCCCACAATAAATAAGACTATTGATCTATGCGTGCCGGTCTTCTGTTTGTTTTGACCCTCTCCACGGCCGTGCATCCGATAAGTGTCCAAGATTGACGTAGTTTGCATATTGTTTCGATTTTAGTGCAGCTTGAGGAAATGAGTTGCTGGCAATGTGTGCTTTGTGCGAGTGTGTGTGTGACGGGGTCATCAATCTGACCGTTGAAGGGAGGGCCCAGTGCAAGACCCCACGGTCCGCTACTGAGAGATATCATTCTTAAGTTGTGATCTGGAGCATTTGTTTCCTTTGTCCTGGGTATTTGACTTGGTTTTTCCAACGCACACTAATAATTTCAGTCCGTTATCAGGATGTTGAAAAATGTTAATGTGTGACTTTGATTTTCTAGGCACACATCCATGTGAATGTCACACAATGCTAATTATTTTTGATACCCAAGTTCACACAGTTTAAGAACCACGAAACTAGAACACAACATGGATGCAATCTCTCATTGTCTCTGCTACACCACATATCTAAACAGCATCTTGCTACTGATAAATACATACAGATCTTGTAGTGAAATATATTTTAGATGAAAATGATCTCTCTCTACTGTAACTATTAGTAGTTCTCAGAATATCGCTAATCCCGCTGAACATAAGATAATGAAACCAAATCTAAACATCAAAACCGAAGGTTTAACTCACACAATGTTGAAAATTCAAGACTGACTTGACAAAAAATATGCTTTAAAAATATCAATTTTGTAATTTGTTTAAAACATCTTACAGTTTATGGTCAGAAAATACATTATTCATGTGATTCACTTTTACAATTATTCATTTAAGTAGTTCAAAGTGTCCTACAGACCGAAAACTGCTTCAGCACCTAACAGCATAAATCAGCGTAAGCAGTCAAACGCGCTGACCTCCTGTGCCACCATCTATTCCACTAGACTCCGACTTTTACTGTGTACCGCCGCACATCAATCAACACCACTGTAAATGTACCATCATTGTAAACGTGCCACTTTGCACACCCTCTCAGTTTTCAACTGCAGTTGCCGGACAGGATATTAACACCATTAAAACGACATTAAAACCAGTCTAAATCATAAACCCATCCATTTTAATTTTTTAAAACCAACGTTGCAGGTAAAAGCAACTGGATTATATCTAGTGACGTACTAAGATTGCGATCTCATTCCAAAAGAGGACATATTAGTTTTCGAAAGAAAAAAAAGAAAGAAAAGATGACTGCATTGAGTGCAGGCACTGTGATGGCCTGGCGGCCTGTCCAGGGTGTCTCCCCACCTACCGCCCAATGACTGCTGGGATAGGCTCCAGCATCCCTGCGACCGTGAGAGCAGGATAAGCGGTTCAGATAATGGATGGATGGATGCACTGAGTGCAGCACATGAACAGACATAAACAAGCTTAAGAGATGTAAAAGCACACAGGAGCTAAGGGGAAAGTGCACATGCACAACAGAGAGAAACAAAATAATTGCCATCTGGTTCAAAGTCCAAGTCTGAGCTGTCAGTCTACAGAGTTGAATAAACCCCACATGGTGCCCTTCTTTTAAGGAAAGATATGTTTTAAAAGAAACAGATATACATACATAGATAGACAGATACATAGACAGATAGATAGATAGATAGATAGATAGATAGATAGATAGATAGATAGATAGATAGATAGATAGATAGATAGATAGATAGATAGATAGATAGAAGGGGTGTGGGTCTCAGTGGTTCTAGTGGGTCGGGTCTGGCTACTATCTGGCAACCGTGGCAGTCTTTGCAGTGTTTTTCAGCCGATTGATCCATCCCCGGCCACCAAACCTTGGTTCTCAGGTGCCGTTTTGTCCCTACTATCCCGAGATGTCCCTCATGTGCTAAAGCCAGTGCTCGTGCGTGTAGGATGCGGGGTAGCACAATGCGTGTCCCACGGAGGACCAAATATCCCACTATGCACAGTTCATTCGCTATGGCTGCATATGCTTTGCAGTTCTCAAACCGCCCATTTGTGATTGCCTTTTGTACCTCGATCAGCTCTGGGTCGGTCGCAGAGGCCTTCTCCACCTCTCTAGTCGCGAGTGCCTTTGGCGTGGCGCTGATGGCGACAAACCTCACGTACTCGTCCGAGCCGTGATTGTGTCTCTCACGTTGTGCTGTCTCACCCAGCAATCGTGACAGTGGGTCTGCGATATTTTGCTTGCCTGGTATGTGTAGCACATCGAAATCGTATGGTTGTAATCGGAGTATCCACCTCTCAATGCGGGCGCAGGGTTTGGAGTGAGGGCCGTATATTACTTGTAAGGGCTTATGATCTGTTATTAAGGTAAACTGTCTGTCATAAACATACGGATGCAGCCTCTCACACGCCCACACTAGAGCTAGGGCTTCTCGCTCGGGTTGAGAGTATTTCCACTCAGTCACTTAAGGTGCGACTCACATAGCATATCGGCACTTCTTCCCCCTGTTGGACCTGAACTAGCACTGCACCTAATCCTATGGGGCTCGCGTCTGCGATCACTTTGGTCTGTGCCTCCTTATCAAAGTATGCTAAAGTGCCAGCTCTTGCCAGTTCATCCTTGAATGCATTAAATGCTTCTCTCTGCTCTGGTCCGAACTCGAATGGGCTGTCCTTTCTCGTCCGATAGGGTCGCAAACTGTGGGATGAACCTGCTGCTGCAGCTGACTACTCCGAGGAAGCTCCTCACTTCTGCCGCATTCTCTGGCTCGCGAGCTTCCGCCACTGCTCACACTCTCTCTTCCGTCAGTCCAGTGTCCTTCTCAGACAACAGGATGCCCATGAAAACTAACCTGTCCATGTTAAACTAGCATTTGTCTGGGTTTAGAGTCAGGCCTCTCTGCATCAGCCTGGTCAGGACGGAGTGGAGACGTCTGTCGTGTGCATGCACAATGATGTCATCAGATATATTTTCGACACCCTCTATCTCTAATAGTGCATTAGCTAACTTGTGCTGGTATTGCTCGCTGGCTGGGCACACACCAAATATCAGCCATTTATATAGGTACACTCCGTTGTGTACGGCAAAGGTCGTGATTCCACGTGCCTCAGGCTCAATTCCAACTGATGGTATCCCCATTTTAGATCTAGCTTGCTAAACACCGTTGGGCCATTCATGCCCTGGAGTATCTCATCAATCGTGGGAATAGGATACCGCTCCCTCTCTATAGCCTGGTTTGCCCATCTCATGACCAAACATAGTCTCACATCATAGTCAGCTTTTGGTACGATAACCACAGGGTTTACCCATGGAGTGGGGCCATCTACAGGTTCAATAACGTCCATTAATTGCTTTATTTTGGCCTCTACTGCCCCCCGAGGTTGAATGGTATGCGCCGAAGAGGCTGGGCGACAGGCTTCACGTCTGGGTTGATGTGTAAGCTAACCTGCTTGGAGTTCAGTTTTCCAACCCCTTGGAATAGCTTTGGATACTGCTGTTCAAGTGACTGTTTTATGTTCAATACAGCTGCAACATCGACTCCTATTTTCAAAACTCCAAGTCTCGTGGCTGTCTCCTTTCCTAGCAATGCCTCTCCCATGCCATTAACCACTATGAACTCTGCTTGCAGTTTTATTTCCGACTGCAATCTCACACGAGAATGCACCTTTAACAGACAGTGGTTGGCTGGCACCGTAAGAGAACACCTTCCTCTCTGTCTTGGGAATGTATGAATGACACTTTACACATTGTGATTTTAGTCTCTCCCACGTGTTCTCACCCATGACATTACTGGTCGCCCCTGAATCAACTAACATCTGCAGTTTTACTCCCCCCACAGAAAAGGCAAGTCTCTCACTTGTGTTATTCTCCTTAACAACGAATGCATAGTCACCTCGTTCCTCAACATTACTCACACATTGTTTGGCACCTTTAGGCTTGGTGCGACATAACTGCTGGAAAGTGGTCCTTTCTGCTGCACTTGCGACATGTCTGTCCGCGTGCGGGGCACCTCGGGTCCCTGCCCAGGTGACCTGTATGTCCACACCTGTAACACTTCCTGTCATTTTGATCGCTTTTGGTCGTTGGCTTCCCTCTGGAATGTTTCACGTGTCTCCCTCCTTTTTGTGCAACAGGACGGACAGCTGCTCCTCCTCCACCTTCTCGCACTGCGAGGCTAGCTGCAACGTGCGGGCGAGTGTTAAACCTGCTGGCCCTTCCTCCAACAGCTTCCTTCTCACCTACATAGAAGTACACCTGCTCAGGAGAGCATCCCTTCACCCCCCAAAGTCACAATCTCTGGCAGCCTGTCGTAGGCGAGTAGTAAACTGCTTTATGGTCTCACCAGTGTTCTGAGATAACTTCTGAAAAGTTTGCCGAGCAGATGCTGCATTAACTGGGGGGGGGGGGTACAAAGTACCGATTCAAAGCGCGGGACCGCCGCCGCATAATCAGTCACCTCCCCTGTGTTGGCTAACGTTGAGAAGATGTCTCGTACATCTGGTCCGGCAAGGTGTAAGGGCAGAGCCTCTGCTTTATGGCGTCCGTAGCGTCGTTAGTTACAATGAGCCCTTTGCCATCAGCATAGAGTTGGAACGACGTCGACCATCTTGTCCATCTCGGACCAAGCGTGGCTGGTTCGCCAGAGCAGGCGAAGTTCTGAATCCCGGATTTCTCCATGTTAACGGTTCAAACCTAATCACCGCCAGTTAAAGCGAATACGGTCGCTAAATCCTCGTCGCCATTGTTGTGTTTACTTACGTCTAAATACCTGAAATGAGACCATTACAATATTCCCCGAACTGAATCAAAACGAACGACAAACGCATACTCGCGTTTCAACGCTTCGCTGAGCGAACGCGCTTGCTACAAGCTTCCGGGTATGACATCACTCCTTACGGGTACCCACAGGTGTCAAATCCAAACGCGATACACGACACCCCCCCCCCCAACTCACAAACCCAGTGCCACGCGTTAAAACGGCTGTGGAAACAAACAGCGGGGCGCCTTCCCATCAAAGCAGGAAAAAACTAACAGATGAAGAGAGAAGAACGGTGGTTGACAAACTCAGGGTGTGTTTTGTATGCAGGGGTTTCCTCTCGCTTTTGTACCCCGCATGTGTTCTGGAGCACAAGACGTGTATTTTTTCATCTTGCTCTCCGTCTCCTAAACGTGCTTCTGTGTCATGTGGAGACAAAACAGCGACAACTGGGGGTGGGGGGGTACTTTTTTCTTCAACAGTGTGGCAGGTGGTGTTCTTCTGTCTGGGATTGCACCCACCACAGGTTGGTGGGAGATTAAAACTGCTCCTAAAATCATTCCTGGGCGTTTAGTGGCTTTTATGACTAAAAGTTAACCCCAAGCTGCTGCAATGGCTGTCAGAAATAAGAAAGAGCTAATATGAATTACGTCATAAGGTTAGTGGAGTCTCAAAGAAGACCCCTGCAATACCCTAACTAGGGTTTATACAATAAAACAATACTTTGCTAGGGTGTCCGGGTGGCGTGGCGGTCTATTCCGTTGCCTACTAACACGGGGATCGCCGGTTCGAATCCCCGTGTTACCCCCGGCGTGGTCGGGCGTCCCTACAGACACAATTGGCCGTGCCTGCAGGTGGGACGCCGGATGTGGGTAGGTGTCCTGGTCACTGCATTAGCGCCCCGTCTGGTTGGTTGCATGGCCTGTTCAGGGGGGAGGGGGAACTGGGAGGGGGGGGCGTGATCCTCCCACGTGCTACGTCCCCCTGGCGAAACTCCGCACTGTCAGGTGAAAAGAAGCAGCTGGCGACTCTACATGTATCGCAGGAGGCAATGTGGTAGTCTGCGGCCCTCCCCGGATCGGCAGCAGGGGTGGAACAACGACTGGGACGGCTCAGAAGAGTGGGGTAATTGGCCAAGTACAATTGGGAAGGGGAAAAAGGGGGGGGACAATGTTCTGCTGATTAACCATAAATATGACATCATACACCACACAAAACAGTAAGAAACCACTGGAGGACTCTTGTGGACAGAGGCAGGCTTCAGTAATAAACTGCCCAGCTCTTTCTCAGATTTTTTCCTACATCTTTAGAATTTGAGACATTTGGATGCATCGTGATTTTTCAATCTGAGATAGTTGATAGTTGAATTACAATTATTTTGGACAGCTAGCTAGCGTGGCACCTCCGAAGTGAGATGGGTTTAGATATATCTCCAAGGCATAGTTTACATATATGATGTTATGGGAAGGAGTGTGGGCCCACCAGCCAACAGAAGACCTCACTAGACCACCAAATGTCCCAAAGCATTGCCACTACTCTTTATACATAAAATAATCCTGGGGCTGTATACATAAAACATTTTATCTTGCCACTGAGAGGTTCCCCAAATAGCAGTAAAAGTTTCTAGCTAAGAGTTTCCTCTTAAAACCTATTCACAAAGCCGCTGAGACCAACTTTTACTGAGGAATGGGGAGAAATCTTCAGCTAAGAGAAAGGGTGGGACTGACCTCGTTGCTATGAATGATGTTGTTTCATGAACAAGCTTATTTACTACGCCCAAAGTGATTGGCTAAAAGGGGATGGGTCTCTGTCAGTGATTTCATCATAGAAATACTGTTGAAGGAGGTATCATGCTGCCACATTCAAATAAAGATTTGAAAATAAACATGTAGGCTGTCACTGATTAAAAACGAGACCAGGAATAACATACTGACTAGACAAGTACATGTTTAGCTAATTGCCAGCCTCTTACATGTCCCACAGCTGATAAACAATTAGCAGATATGTATATTAATTATCATACTAGAATAACCATGGCTGGTAGTATGACGTGTGAGGCTACATTGTGCAAAGGAAAATGAAACCCAAACTGGGTGCAAGAACAGCTTTTATTTCTTGCCCAATCTGTGCATGAAAGGAAGGACATTATTAAAACAGAAAATTTGAGTTGGGATAACTTCAAAAAGCAAGGGTGGGAAAATATATGCTTGCAAATAAATGCGGCTTTCCCACTTCTGTCTAGTACCACAGATGAATGTGAAAAGTGCTGGTATTCTTTCCAGTCTCGGGAAAAGGCAGACTGCAGAATTCAAGCGACACACGAATGTGGCAGGTAATAGGACATTAGGCCTGTTATTTTCAACTACAGTAGACCACATTGTTTTATTCTCTTATCATTCAATTATTTAGCCTATACAAAAATGAACATGTATTTATGCATAAACGAACATCGCTGTAGATGTAATCTCAGATTATTTTAATATGTAATCTATAATTTGAAATATTTATTGCATTTAATAGGAGGAGGCTCAGCACCGATGGCTCTATGGCTTTTTGCCTCAGTGGTGTACGGTGTCCTTAGGCACTCAGACACCAGCATAATGGGGCTGGAGTACAGCACTGACCCTGCAATGCAATCACCGAATGAACTTGATGGGTAAACTTTTCTAACTGAAGATTTGCCTCACATAATTACTCACAGCTGGGACACAAATACAATCATTAATGATTCTCATGTGTAATCAGTCAGAGAATTATATAATTACAACTACTTTCAAAACAGCAATAATCATAGTAGTTTTGTAAATTACTCACAAAGACCTACACTACCGTTCAAAAGTTTGGGATCACATTGAAATGTCCATATTTTTGAAGGAAAAGCACTGTACTGTTCAATGAAGATAACTTTAAACTAGTTTAACTTTAAAGAAATACACTCTATACATTGCTAATGTGGTAAATGACTATTCTAGCTGCAAATGTCTGGTTTTTGGTGCAATATCTACATAGGTGTATAGAGGCCCATTTCAAGCAACTATCACTCCAGTGTTCTAATGGTACAATGTGTTTGCTCATTGGCTCAGAAGGCTAATTGATGATTAGAAAACCCTTGTGCAATCATGTTCACACATCCGAAAACAGTTTAGCTCGTTACAGAAGCTACAAAACTGACCTTCCTTTGAGCAGATTGAGTTTCTGGAGCATCACATTTGTGGGGTCAATTAAACGCTCAAAATGGCCAGAAAAAGAGAACTTTCATCTGAAACTCGACAGTCTATTCTTGTTCTTAGAAATGAAGGCTATTCCATGCGAGAAATTGCTAAGAAATTGAAGATTTCCTACACCGGTGTGTACTACTCCCTTCAGAGGACAGCACAAACAGGCTCTAACCAGAGTAGAAAAAGAAGTGGGAGGCCGCGTTGCACAACTGAGCAAGAAGATAAGTACATTAGAGTCTCTAGTTTGAGAAACAGACGCCTCACAGGTCCCCAACTGGCATCTTCATTAAATAGTACCCGCAAAACACCAGTGTCAACATCTACAGTGAAGAGGCGGCTGCGGGATTCTGGGCTTCAGGGCAGAGTGGCAAAAAAAAGCCATATCTGAGACTGACCAATAAAAGAAAAAGATTAAGATGGGCAAAAGAACACAGACATTGGACAGAGGAAGACTGGAAAAAAGTGTTGTGGACGGATGAATCCAAGTTTGAGGTGTTTGGATCACAAAGAAGAACGTTTGTGAGACGCAGAACAAATGAAAAGATGCTGGAAGAATGCCTGACGCCATCTGTTAAGCATGGTGGAGGTAATGTGATGGTCTGGGGTTGCTTTGGTGCTGGTAAGGTGGGAGATTTGTACAGGGTAAAAGGGATTCTGAATAAGGAAGGCTATCACTCCATTTTGCAACGCCATGCCATACCCAGTGGACAGCGCTTGATTGGAGCCAATTTCATCCTACAACAGGACAATGACCCTAAACACACCTCCAAATTGTGCAAGAACTATTTAGAGCAGAAGCAGGCAGCTGGTATTCTATCGGTAATGGAGTGGCCAGCGCAGTCACCAGATCTGAACCCCATTGAGCTGTTGTGGGAGCAGCTTGACCGTATGGTACGCAAGAAGTGCCCATCCAACCAATCCAACTTGTGGGAGCTGCTTCTGGAAGCGTGGGGTGCAATTTCTCCAGATTACCTCAACAAATTAACAGCTAGAATGCCAAAGGTCTGCAATGCTGTAATTGCTGCAAATGGAGGATTCTTTGACGAAAGCAAAGTTTGATGTAAAAAAAAATCTTATTTCAAATACAAATCATTATTTCTAACCTTGTCAATGTCTTGACTCTATTTTCTATTCATTTCACAACATATGGTGGTGAATAAGTGTGACTTTTCATGGAAAACACAAAATTGTTTGGGTGATCCCAAACTTTTGAACGGTAGTGTATATACGTAGGTTAGACAAAATAGGATACCAAAACTCTCTCTCGCTCTCTTTTTTAGGACCAACAATTTCAGTCACCTATCATGGCAATGCTCCTGCCCCCCTTCTTCCTGCCTCCCTGACCCCCTCCCTGGACCCTGCGCCCCTCACTCTTGCCCCCCTCTCTCCAGGCCCTGCTCCTGCCAGTCCTGCAGAAATTTTATTTTATTTATTTTTGGGGTTTTTTTTGGTGGTGGTCCTGCTCCATCAGCATTTCTGTTGGAACAGAAATTTGAGCTGTTAAGTTAAGTTTGTTAAAGAAACCGCACAGGCTCCTTGATGCACAGGAGTGGTCCCTCCACTTACAGGAGGGGTACTATTCTCGGAAACTGAAGAAGCTTAAAGACAGAGAATCTATTGAAAAATACACTACATTGCAACAACTTGTTCTGACCGATTTGGTAGATGCAAGGTAAAGCTACAATAATTGTAATTGAAATACTTATTATGGCTCGGTGAGCCAAGATCTGCATACCCAAACCGCACTATCGCACTATTCAAACTGAAAAGTGACATTAATCTCCTCGTCTGTGATGCTGCTCTTATCAGCGGGATATTCTTGTTGTGATGTTTACCCAAAGTGTGTATTGGTGGAATGGTCCCTGTATGCCAATCTACTTTGTAGTATGTGAATAGCCACTTCACATACTACACCAGTCACTTGTGGTTGAGCATGACCATCATCCCCCTGGGTCCTCAGGTGGGTGTAGAGGCCAATCCTGGAGCCGCATAATGGAAGGACGCCTGCGTGTGACAGCTTTTTGCATAGAGAGGCTGATGCGCCTGCACCCACCAACACCGTCCTTGGCAGGGGGTGGCCAGAGTCCAATGGCATGGGGAACCAAGATGATAGGGGACCACCCCCTGCTGCAGCCTCACTGCCATTGTGACCTGGAGACATCTCCCACCAGTTCTTCCATTGAGGTCTTTGTTGGATCACGCTTCGCCTGGAACCTCCCCCTTGACCTATCCGCCTTGGGTGACCCTACCAGGAGCCAAACTCCAGACGGCATAGCTCTTGGGATCATTGGCACATGCTTCTCCACCATGGCAAGGTGGCGATCCAGGAGATGAACGAACACACACACACACACACACACACACACACACACACACACACACACACACACACACACACACACACACACACATTTGCACAGCCTCACTACCTCATCACTCTTTGTGCCTTGATCATTACATTGCTGCTCATCGATTGTACCTGATCAGTATTGGTTAGATATGTTGTTGATTAGTATTAGTTTGATAATTAGTGCTGCTTGTTTTAATAAATTGTTTTCATTGAAATAAAATCTTGTCCTGCCTGTTTTGTGACAATACTCGATGTTGCTATCCTCTGCCAATCAAAGTACTCCAATTGGTGCAACTTTGATTATTTCATCAACTTGAATGGGTCAGTTATAACTACTGAACACCAAATCAAATGGTTGATAATTTTATGAGACTGATTTGATAGCCAGGCGGCACAGTGGCGCAGTGGTTAGCGTGGTCACCTCACAGCAAGAAGGTCCTGGCTTCGAGCCCCAGGGTAGTCCAACCTTGGTGGGTCATCCCGGGTCGTCCTCTGTGTGGAGTTTGCATGTTCTCCCCATGTCTGCGTGGGTTTCCTCTGGGGGCTCCGGTTTCCTCCCACAGTCCAAAGACATGTAGGTCAAGTGAATTGGCCGTACTAAATTGTCCCTATGAATGGGTGTGTGTGTGTGTGGGCCCTGTGATGGCCTGGCGGTCTGTCCAGGGTGTCTCCCTGCCTGCCGCCCAATGACTGCTGGAATAGGCTCCAGCATCCCCGCGACGCTGAGAGCAGAATAAGCGGTTAAGATAACGGATGGATGGAGGCTTTGATAACCCTGTTGCACCTACATCTGGCTGTGGGATATTGCGTTGCTTGCACAGGTTGTGCAGAAAGGCACAGACAGTGAGGATCCTGCTTGCATTCTCTGGAGTTAGCTGGATTTCCCCATGTAGCGCATGAAAATGATATTTCATCTGCCCAATGCCCGTTTCCACACCACTGTGAGCTTTCTTGTCCCGGTTTTGGATGAATGTAAGGCGTGAGGAGCCACTTCCTGCAGGGATAGCCACTGTCGCCCACCAAGTGACATCCAGCCGGGACAGGAAGCCTCTCAAACAGCAGCCTAAGGCCACTCTCCTGTAGGATCCTGGAGTCATGTGTTGCACCTGTGCTGCGTTCGTCTTGTGATGGTGCAATAATTCGGACATGTGTCCCATCTATAGCACCGACTACACCGGGTAGTCCAGCTTTGGCCATGAAGTCAGCTTTGTTTCTTTGTAGTTGGCGAACATCAAGGGGAAAGCGTGTGAATGGTCTGGTTTACCGTTTGCTGTAATATTCTACTGACGGATGACTGAGGTATACCTCGTTCGTCTGCGCTGCGTAGCTGCGTAGCTCCTTGAGGCCAAGTAAGGCAGACTTGTCACAACTTTGGTGTTATTGGGCTGTTTCTATTTGTTGGTGAAGTGACTTTATCCCTGACTAGCTCCGTTATGATCATAATACCCTCGTTGTTAAGGCGACACCTTTTTAAAGCTCTGTATCACACTAGAACGATCAAGGCCGTCATTTTTTTTTCTATAAATTTATTTCCGATTTTTCTCCCAATTTAGTGGCCAATCGATCCCCATTTTAGTTCAAACACCCACCCTCGTATTGCATGCGTTCGCCAGCTGCATGTCTCCGGCCGGCAGTCTCGAAGGAGACGAATCCGGGCCGAACCACTGCTTATTCCGGCACACCCAGAGACGCATTCATGTGACGAACACAAGCCGACTCCGCCCCCCTCCCGAAGACAGCGTTGCCAATGATTGCTGCTTCATCGAGTCCGGCCATAGTCGGATCTGACGAGACCGGGGCGCGAACCCCGCTCCCAATGGGCAACTGCATCGACACAAAGCCGACGCTTAGACCGCTACACCACCGTGGACCCAAGGCCAACATTTTGACCTGCCGCTCACTGAATGCTCCTAAAATTGCATATATTTGCATTAAAATTAGTTTTAGATCAATTGCACAAAAAAAGTTATGATAAGATCTACCTAAAACAACCATGAGCGGTCAGAAAGACGGCTCGTAATGTGGGCGGTCATCGTGTGCGTGACGTCAGTATTGAGGACGTGTGTTGGTCGCGTCATTTCCTTCGTGAAGTTCATCGCTCTGTCCTAGAAACACACCAGCGTCCTCCAGTGCAGAGTAATAGTCTAAACTTGATTTGTGATTATGTCCAACATGTCTGGTTACAGACGCCGTTACAGACGCACCATGACAGCCACCGAGGCGTTGCAGTATTTACAGGCGTTGGACAGCGGCCATTTTAAATTGTTTGAAAAACAGTATTAAAGTTGTTAAAATGTTAATTTTGGTGACAGTTTCTTAACAGACATACTAACATATGTAATGCATTAATATCTCAACTGGGTATTTATCTTGACAGAATATAGAGATTAAAAACCGTGGCGGTCATTTTGACGGCCCATGGTCGTGCTAGTATTTTTTAAGTTCCGGTCGTTGTTTGGGACTGTTTCAATATTTATTTTCAGTTCTTTTTTTTTACATTTCACGTTTCATAGGCCTTGTTATGTTTCTTAGATTAGCAATATGTGTTTTCCGTTTTGTTTTTCAGGTAACATTTTCACTTTTTCAATTTTGCTATTCAAGTTCGACCATGTCTCTCTGAAGTTTGAATCATTTAAAATAGTATTATAGTTGTTAAAATGTTAATTTTGGTGTCAGGCGTTTGCTAACAGACATACTAACACATGCAATGCATTCATATATGTATCAACTGGGTATTTATCTTGACAGAATATACAGCGCATGGTTGTTTTAGGTAGGAGTGAAATCCCGGTCGTTCTAGTGTTAATCCATCCATCCATCCATTATATCCAAAACGCTTATCCTGCTCTCAGGGTCGCGGGGATTCTGGAGCCTATCCCAGCAGCCATTGGGTGGCAGGCGGGGAGACACCCTGGACAGGCCGCCAGGCCAACACATCTAGTGTTAAATGTTTCAAAAATGTTGAACAGCTGATGCCGGCAGCAGCCATTTTAAGATTGTTTGTGATTTGGACTTAATGTCTTAGGAGTCCTCTTGATGACCCTTAACTTTTCACAGATTTAGGAGCTGGTTTTAGCTCTAAAACACTTTGTGACATACTCTCAGACCAAACATTTAGGAGTCCTAAAATTAGGGCCGACAAGCCCGTTATTTTCCACCAGTTTCTCCTTAATTAGCAAGTTGGGAATTACTTTTAGCCTTAAGGTGTTTTGTGAATATGGCCCCAGGTATCAGTCAAATTGGGACACTTGAGAAAATGTGGAGAGTGAGGTTCTGCAAGGGCCGGGTGTAGCTTTAGCAGCCGTGAAATAACGAGCAACCCAAATGCTAACTAGTTTGATCAGAGCATGTTTTATTCGGCATAATTACGAATGTTTCATCTGAAAATAGCAGTACACTTTTCTTTGAAATCATTTTTTGTTATGCATGTGAAATTTATCTGGCGAGCTCGCTCTCAGTAAATAAGTTTTAAAGACGCAACTCATGGACAAATCGCAGTAAAATCAGCCAAACATGGACTAAGAACTGTATGTTACCACAGGCAATTTGAACTTTTTCATACACTACGCATGTAATTGGCAGAAACGTATGCAGCAGGAATAAGATTTTAAAAAGAAAACATAGCACACTATTCTGGAGAAACCATGGGCGATCCTAAGTTGAATTTGTATGAAGGTAATCTATTATTTTGTCAGCTGAGTAATTATTTGGATTACATTTCACCAAAATCTCCAGATACACATGAGCTCCTTCCAAGGCACAGCAGTCGAGAATCACTGGTTAAGGAGACTGTGATTGATGGAAAAAAGGCGGCTTGCATAAATCTTTCCTCCAATGTGAGAAGGGCCAGGTCTCAGCAGTGCTTTGCAGACCACACATTATTAGCCCAGGGTTATTCATTGCCTCGAGCTAGGAACTGGCCCAGAGCTAACTGAGCTCCTTTTTCTGACAAAGCCCCAATTAGCCTAGGGGATTTTACAAGCATACGCTGTCAAAAGTGGTATGCCTGTCATCCTGTTGTTATGCTGAATCTATAAAATTTCACTCTTTTTAATTTCCCTGTTTGTGTAAGACACAGAGGCATAAACAAACAGGGAAAACAACACAATTCTTAGAAAAATTTCAACAATGATGGTCAAGAATAGTTTCCATTTGAGGGTCATGAATGCTCCGTGTTGCGACCACTGTTTTCAAGTTTTCATCCACCTTTCGCAAGAAGACGAGCATCTCCTGTGGCGTCTCTCACAAGCGCAACACAAACAAACTTGCACCGACGCTATCTATGTCCAGGGAGCAGACGCACAAAAGGCTGTGCTAAGTAAATCGTGCAAGACAACTGAGGGAGCTGCCATCCTCTAATGACAACTTACCAGATAAAAATGAGAACAATGACTGAACAACGAAAATGTCACGCCACCCATATGGGACTGTCACAATAACGCTGTGTATATAAGTGTGTAAGAGGGAGCATGAGTGTGTGAGTGAACTTAAAGAGAAAAGAGGAGGCAGACACACCCATGTAAACAAAAACTATTTATAGCTAAGGTGAGAAAAACTCATACATGCTGTATTAGTGATACAGTGAAGAAGAGAGTGCAGGCAGGGTGGAGTGGGTGGAGAAGAGTGTCAGGAGTGATTTGCGACACAAGGGTACCAACAAGAGTTAAAGGGAAGGTGTACAAGATGGTTGTGAGACCAGCTATGTTATATGGTTTGGAGACAGTGGCACTGATGAAAAGACAGGAGGCGGAGCTGGAGGTGGCAGAGTTGAAGATGCTGAGATTTTCACTGGGAGTGACAGAGGAGGACAGGATTAGGGACGAGTACATTAGAGGGACCGCTCAGGTTGGACGGTTTGGAGACAAAGCAAGAGAAGCAAGATTGAGATGGCTTGGACATGTGTGGAGGAGAGATGCTGGGTATATTGGGAGAAGGATGCTGAATATGGAGCTGCCAGGGAAGAGGAGAAGAGGAAGGCCAAAGAGGAGGTTTATGGATGTGCTGAGGGAAGACAAGTAGGTGGCTGGTGTGGCAGAGGAAGATGCAGAGGACAGGAAGAGATGGAAACAGATGATCCGCTGTTGCGACCCCTAACAGGAACAGCCGAAAGTAGTAGTAACTGTATCAGTGATACTGAATATTGAATTTTGATTTATATGGCGCTTTTTCTAGACACCCAAAGCACTTTACAGTGAAGGGGGAAATTCACCTCAACCACCACCAATGTGTAGGACTTACCTGGGTGATGCACGGCAGCCATTTTGCACTAGAATGCCCACACCACATCAGTTTGAGGTGGAGAGGGAGGAATCATTGAGCCAATTACACGGGGGATGATTAGGTGGCCAGATGGAAAGAGCCAGGTTGGGAATTTTGCCAGCACACCGGGGGACCCTGGACTCGTTTCGATAAGTGCAATGGGATCTTTAATGACCACAGTGAGTCAAGACCTCAGTTTAACGTCTCATCCGAAGGACGGCATCTCCTACAGCAGTGTCCCCATCACTGCATCGGGATTTTTTTTTTAACTATGTGCTTTGAGTGGCAGTTGCAGCTAGAAAAGCGATATATAACGTGCAACTTGATTGACTGATTGATTGACCAGAGAGAAAACTGCCCCCTACTGGCCCACCAACACCAACTAAGGTTTCCCAGGAGTTCTCCCATCCTAGTACTAGCCAAGCCATGGCTGTATTATAGTAGAACTGGATACGGCGCCGCCGCTCAGCCTTGCAGCCATTTTCCAGTGGTCACTCGCGGTATTGCAGCGAAAAATCCCCTGCCGCCCACAAAGCATTTTCCCACGATTGTAAAAGAGACGCCTGTAAAACTGTTGACAGGACACCTGCAGCTATAATCATGGCCAATTATTACTCTTTGTATTGTATATTTTTAAGCCCTGGGGTTTTAATCTTTTTAACAATTTCCAAAGCCATGAAAATCTTTTTTTTTGTTTCCTTTCTGCATGGCGGCACGGCTGTGTATGAGCCGTTCTCATAGCCTAGAGTAACGCTACTGCGCATATTCAGCGGGCCCCATGTACCCGGAAGTAACCCGGAAGCCATACAATTCTCATAGGAATGAACTGGCGCCATTTTTAGATCCGGTATCCAGTTCTACTGTAATGGGCCAAGCCCACACCTGCTTAGCTTGTCATCCGGCAGAGCCAGGGTACATGTTGGTATGGCTGCTGTCAAGGAGAGAAAAGTCATACTTACACTTGAACTCATACATACTGTATTAGTGATACACAATATTGTTTGCCAATAACCAATTATTATTAATAATTTTGGCCCATACAAATACTGATATATATTTGTTTCATAGTAATATCACCCTGTTTCCACCATTGGAGTTTGCTTATTATCATACTGTAACTGCAAGGCTTGGTGCAGATGCATATGCCTTAAAAACATAGCTCGATTAGTACCTGTTTGATTTACCACTAAACACTACACTGTTTCCAAGTGTCTGCATTCACTGAGGGAGATGAGCACAAATCATTTCAACTTGGAAAGATTGGTGAAAACGTAACATTTATGTTGGCATAACAGTTTAAAACCTCTTTGCTCTTGCGTTCGTTCTATAAGAAGTCGATCCTGGACAGCCTCCTTGCAAATTACTATCACACAGTTGCTTCGAGTGAAAACACTTTTTGTAAAGATGAGTGGGGAAACCTGCTCATTTCAATCATCACACAAAGTTTTGAGAAATGCAAATATTACCTTTACTCATTCAGAATATATTAGTCATGTTGAAATGGAAATAGCCCACAGAGCAGACATTAGCTTATATGCTGCAATGTCTGATGTCGCCATTGGCATATAATAGATACCTCATCATATCAGTCTGACATATCAGGCATAACTTTGATATGTGTGTTGATATATATGCCACATTTTCAAGGAATTATTGGCTGAAACCAATAAGCTGACAGATGTATCGTGCAGTCCTATCCTGTACCGTATCCTTGTACAGGTGCTGTACATGTAGATCATGATGTACTACCTACCACCTGCTACATCTCGCTTCACATTATAAATGTTCATCTGCCTGCATGTGTGTAATTATGAGAGCAATGGCATGTGTGCCTGTATGCACTGTAAGTGAGAGAGCGATGTGTAGGAAACCAAGGTGCATGAAGGATTTCACTGTAAACTGATGTTTTTTTAATGAGTTGGTGAATAAATTTCCACTTAGTATGCATATTACAGGCATCTGGGTAGCATGGCGGTCTATTCCGCTGCCTACCAACATGGGGATCACCGGTTCGAATCCCCGTGTTACCTCCGGCTTGGTCGGGCGTCCCTACAGACACAATTGGCCGTGTCTGCGGGTGGGAAGCCGGATGTGGGTATGTGTCCTGGTCGCTGCACTAGCGCCTCCTCTGGTCGGTCGGAACGCCTGCTCAGGAGGCAGGGGGAACTGGGGGGAATAGCGTGATCCTCCCACGCGCTACGTCCCCCAGGCGAAACTCTTCACTGTCAGGTGAAAAGAAGCGGCTGGTGACTCCACATGTATCGGAGGAGGCACGTGGTAGTCTGCAGCCCTCCCCGGATCAGCAGAGGGGATGGAGCAGCAACCGGGACGTCTCGGAAGAGTGGGGTAATTGGCCAGATACAAGGGGGGGAACCCCCCCCCCCAAAAAAAAATGCATATTGCAACCACAACGGACAGTAGGTCAATACCCAGCTAATAGGAATCAAAATAGAGCACCCAGAGAGGAGAGAGGGAGGAATGGAGAGAGACAGTGAGAGAACACAGGACAGGGAAAATAGATAAACTAACAGAAAGGAATAGAAGAGGATGTGAAGCGACAAAGTGAGAAATGAAATTGAGAAAGAAGGGTAGGGCGAGAGAGACACAGACATGGGACTGGCGAAGATGAAGAGGCAGACAATTAAATAAGAGGAAGTTAAGTTACGGATACAAGAGAGGAATGAGAGCAGTAGTGAGTGGACAGAGAGAGAGAGAGAGAGAGATGAAGAGGAGAAGGATGTTGGGGAATTGTTAGGCAGCATAAAAGAGAACGGAGAGAGGTGTTTTGTTATCACTTACAGAGGTTTTTAGCCCTGAGACTTGCTCTGACATGCAAAAATGACACATCTTAAAACCATATCCAGTGCGACTACTGTCTGTTTTGCAAGTGATTTTACTATCAGCTGACATTTAATTACACTTCATCCCAATTGTACTGCAATTAGTCAATCAGAATACCAAGAAAAATGACATCACCAGTGAGAAAGAGAAAACAGAATCTCCTCAGCATCGTTGGAAATTCTGGTTGAGGAGTCAAAGAAAAGTTGAAAAAAATGCTGCAAGCGAAAAGCGCCTCAAAGAGAGATACCGACATGTACCCTGGTTCTGCTGAATGACAGAAGCTAAGCAGGTGTGGGCTTGTCTGGCACTTGGATGGGAGGCCTCCCGGAAAACCTTGCTGGACGTGGTGTTGGTGGGCCAACAGCGGGCAGTCTTCTCTCTGGTCCTAATAAACAACAAAAACCCCAGTGCACAGACGGGGACACTGTGCTGTAGGAAATGCCGTCTTTTGGATGAGACGTTAAAACTGAGGTCCTGACTCACTGCGGTCATTAAAGATCCCATGGCACTTATCACAAAGAGTAGGGGGTCCCCCGGTGTCCTGGCAAAATTCCCGACCTGGCTCTCTCCATCTGGCCACCTAACCCCCCCCCCCCGCCCCATGTAATTCACTCAATGATTCCTCCCTCTCCACCTCAAGCCGATGTGTGGTGAGCATTCCGGCACAAAATGGCTGTCGTGCATCACCCAGGCGAGTGCTATACGTTGGTGGTGGTTGAGCCAAGTTTCCCCTCTTCACTGTGAAGCCCTTTTGGCGTCAAGATAAAGCACTACGTAATCCATTATTATTATATAATTTGGCAAAAATATCAGTGAATGTAAATGCCATAGGAGCTCATACTACAGGGACTGTGGATGAATTAAAAGAAAAATTGGTGAGATCTACAGTGCCTCATCAAAGCGCCTTTCAAGAACAAGACCCCCAGAGAGTCGAGGAGAAAGCGGTCATGTATTTTACCCAGAAACGGATTTCAGGTAAAAATGGAGCTGACACTTTTGGAAAATCATCTAAAGGTATGAACTGTGTTGGCTTGGCCCTTTTTAGAATAGGCCTCCGACTTATTTTTATCAGGACTGGGAAAGGAGTTACCCGTTACAGGTTTTTAAATCATAGCAACATGTTGAAATTTAAATTCGAAGACACCAGTAGTAGGCTGTGTGTGACTTCAATACAAATATAGCAATTGGCTGTTATGCTGGATGGACAGCCTATCCACGCTGTCTGACTTCTACACTTACGCATCAAAACACTCCAGCCACTGATGTCAGTATGATGTCACTTCAAAGAGTAGGCTGTTTCTAAGTACGAGTGAATCATGGTTTTCTGGGGACGACATTAGTAATGACACACTGGGCATTGCACACAACCAGAACGCTCATTAATTGGATGTGTTTTCTATTCTGGTAGATATGTTGATCTTCCGATGGTGATTCTATGGGCACATTTGTCCCATCTATTGCAGTGATGATATTTTTGAACACTCCTATTAAAAGAGGCCACTTTGCTGGTCCTGATTTTGTCTGCTGTCCATGGGAAGCAGCTCTTTTGTCTATGTCACCCTAACATCGCTTTTAATTCTGTAGAAAGCATAAGAGCAACAGATGACTGTGATATCCTTGCCAGGGGCGCAGCTAAAGGGGGGACAGAGGGAATAATTTCATAGAGCTTCAATCAATCAAGAGCCTTTTAGAAAGGCATAATGATGGTGCACTAAATTAGATGCATCATGGTTTGGCCCCCAGAACTCTTGGCAGCACCCTTGATCTCTGTTGGATTTGCCACTATGAGCTGAAAAAACCCTGAGGCTAATAGATGAAGGATTGCCAAAAGTTTCGGTAGTGCAGTTTTCCCATGGCACTTTCTGGTCCGTGGTTCCAATCCAATTCTTTCTTTCATAAAACAAAGACTTGCATGGCTTGGCAACTTTTACCTATTCCACACCAGAAATCCCAAACTCTCTCTCATCTTGTTCATTCTCTTTGCCCAAAATAAATGCAGTAGCCAGGTTTGTGTTTAAAATGAAAGTCTTTCACGAGGCATCAAATCCTATTGGGAGTGTCACAGAATTGCTGACTTGTCGACTATCAAAACCACTAGTCGATACTGTGTATAGTTTAAGGCTGGACCCGAATACCCGAGTGTACGGATATTCGTTCGTTGGGTAGGTACTTGGTTTAAATTTTGGGACTCGGCTATTCAGGTTTTTGTTTTTCTTGCTTCACGTAGGCTATCAATAAAGGCAAACTGGAAAATAAATTTGTCTGCCTATTCTGGTACTATATTTATCATTTTTAATTGCGCTGTTAAAATGTGGAGCTATATACTGTCTTAGCTGCGGCGCCTATCATCCCTCTCATTCACAGCAGTGATGCCACGCTTCAGTTCACCTTGGCCCTCAAAGGGAAGACAAAATGCGGAAGACCTCAGCTGTGCGGCGACACTTTAAAGGCAATGTGAAACGGGCCTACCACGGTGGCACAACGAGCATGATAAATCACACGAATGCCGTAAGTAGTAGGCTATTCTTATAGACGAGTTTTCCCGCCCTTACCTAGAGTGCCGGGGCGGGTGCATTGTTCTTCCGGTCTAAACATCCGTAGCCGGATGTAAACATGCAAGCCTAGATCTGCGATATCTTCAACAACATTAAACGTTAAAAATGGACATTAGTAAATCAAATAATGGTTCAGGGACACATTGTGCAGTGCGTGGCTG
>NC_079217.1:51301801-51364301 GCF_029633865.1 Lampris incognitus | reverse complement strand
CAGCAGACCAGGCTCTCCCGGCCAACCCAGCGCCAGCTCTCCCAGCCATCAAACGAAGACCAAACTCAGACGCGGACAAAGACACTGCATGGACGGTCCTGGGTGAGGCCGCCGCAAACTTGAATTCGCGCCCTCATCTTCACACGCGCACACACACACACACACACACACACACACACACACACACACACACACACACACACACACACACACACACACACACACACTCTTCCAGGCCCAAACAATAGTACATAGGTATGAGCTGCTTGGCTTCAATATCCAATTATAAAATCAGAACTGACTAAAGTTCATTTTTCTAACATGTTTCTCACACTTATGCTCTGTGGAAAATGGCATTACAGTGTAAACTTCTTATTAATGTTAGCTGACCACAGAGTTTCCCTACTGGTGTGCATCTCCTTAACCCGCCCATGTTTTCAAAATCTCCAACCAAAGTAAGGAGAAGGCGTAAAGCTGCTACAATAGCGTTCATGTTGAATAGAGCGAGTAAAGAGAAATAATGTGGTACTTTATGTTTTCCCTACTGCGAAATGCGCCCCCATAAAAACTGGAAGTGTCGAGATGGTGGAGAAAAGTGTGGTTGGTAGAGCGGAGGACACCTCAGCTGGAGGGATGCCCGGTGAGATGGGCCGTACCACGTATTCCACTTGATGGGGAGTTTCCATCCTCGCAATGACACGACACCCCACTGCCATGGCTTTCTTATTATCCAACTATAATTCATGTGTGGCACTGTCTCCCAGCATCACTATTTTTTTCTTTTTGCCAATTTTCCACTGTATTTCACAGTGACAATGACGAGAGAGAGAGAGAGAGAGAGAGAGAGAGAGAGAGAGAGAGAGAGAGAGGGAGGATGACATGCAGCAAAGGGCCCAGAATGGATTTGAACCCAGGCTGCTGTGATAAGGACTCAGCCTTGATATATGATACGCACTCCACCAGATGAGCTACAAGGGTGTCCCCAAGCCCAGCCTCTCTAAAATGTCTCATGACCCGGGGTCTGAATTTTGTGAAAAAGTATCATGAAATGTTAAGTTAAGATAAGATAAGATAAGATAAGATAAGATACTTTATTGTCATTGTGTACACACCGAAATTTCGTTTGGTGACTCTCAGACCAGCGACATTAGACAAGGTAAATGATTAAAAAAAAAGATAAAAACAAGAACAAACAACATTTAACATAAATAAGTGAGGTAGTAAAAATGATGATGAGACAATAAAAATAGCAGCGGCTTTTAAAGTTTAAAATAGTGCATGGGATTATTGCACACAGCTGTCCATACTGCAGCGGCTTTAATACCAGTTAGCCGTCAGCAGCTAGAGGCAGGTGTCTGTGTGTGTGTGTGTGTGGGGGGGGGGGTGATGGAGGCTAAAGCTCTGGGGAAGAAGCTGTTCCTCAGCCTTAAAGACTGAATTGTGTTAAGAGCTAGTCAGTATGTCACTCTGGAAAAGATGACCTGACAGCTAATCATCAAGCATCAAATATGAGTGACGGGGGGCAGGCTGATGTTCAGCAACACCCATTAGCAGGTATCTTTGGGTCTGTTGTTCTTCAGTCGCTAATCTCTACCTGCATGCGGGCATATATAATAAATCCAGTGTACAGCATGCAGAGAAGAAGTGCCCGTGTGCAGTGCTGCTATGAGTTCAGCAAGCACAGGCTCTAGGCTGCACACAGAGCACTCCATTTGATTCAGCATCGCAGCAATTCTTCTCTTTGCCTTCCTCATCTGAGTTGAACTGTGAATATAATTTGAGCGTCTGTGAAACAAAAGCAGACAATCAGAACTGACACTTGAACCGATAGTCTGCGGGGATTATAATCTTTTGAGTCATCAAAGGCATGGCTCCCCTTTGAAATGATTATACGGTGACTGTAAAAGGACTTTTGACATGCCCTCTCTCTCTCTCTCTATCTCTCTCCCTCTCTCTCCCTGTCTTTCTCCTTATAGCTGTTCATTAGATAACAAACCAAACCAAGTATATATCAAATAAAATTTGGATACCAGAGTTTCATTTAAAAAAAAAAGCTTAATTGAGATAACTAGAAGATTCCTAGAGTCAAAACAAGCCATGATTGTGAGATGGGGAACTTTCTTAGATTTGGACAGATGAAATGGTTAGCTTGACATCTTATTAAAGAAAAAAAAGCAAAACATTAAATCTGAAAACACAGTTCTCAGCTACATATCTGTGTACTGCATATTCATCTCAATGTAAAAAAAAAAACAAAAAAACAGAGTTTTCTTTGTGTGCATTATCTTGAATCCCTACTGTACTTTAATTTAGCAAGTTGTTAACAAGTAGGACAACAGAATGCTTGTTATCAAAACTATGAGAAAATAGCCAACAGTTTGAGTGAAAGCAAAGCAGGTAAGGAAATCACAGAAAGTTGAATCAGTTCATCTGGACAAAACATTAAAACCCCTTTCCCACCAAAATTAGTGGGTATACCAGGGTTTTTGAAACGCGGGTGATCCCGCTAAAAATTGCCGATTGACACCTTTCCCACTGCCAGTAGCCGAGTACGCTTTTCTGTTTTTTTCTGGTTTATCACATTGAGATCACGAACGTGTACCAGAAAAGGTTTTCAGTGTGACTGGGAAGTAAACAACAAAAAGTAGCATGGAGGACGGTCGAAATGTTACGGTGGTTACTTCTTTTCTATATCTGCTACTTACTATTCAGTCTGTCTTTCAAACTTCGTACCGACTAATTTGGAATGATGTTCGAGCGCTGCTTGCATGGAGACGGACGTAATTTGTGGCTGAGATGACTAGGCATCGCAGAAGTTACCGACGGAGGCGACATTGCCTCCATGATAGCTATTGTTGGCAGTGGGGCCTCGGCTGGTCATCGCGGGTTTTTTGGCCAGTGGGAAGGGGTATTATTGATAGAAATGTTTCATAACTAATCCAAGTGACTGCTTCAGTCTCAACTGACTGCAGGTATCCCCCAACCTTATAAACAGCACAGTTGCATAATGACCGAAACCAATGATTGGTTTCGTAGTCATATTCATGCCAATTTGTATATGAAACCAAACGTTAGTTTTGGTCATTATGCAATTGTGCTGTTTACAAGGGTGGGGATACCTGCAGTCAGTTGAGGTCCTACTCCATGGATTGATACCTTGTTGTGGTGGAGAAGTTTGCATGGTCCTGAAATCCCGAGAACAATGCTGTCTGGAGCTATGCTCCTGGTTGGGCCATCCATGGTGGTAAGGTCAAGGGGGAGGTCCCTGACAAAGAGCAATCCAACCAAGACCTCAGTGGTGGAACAGGTGGGGGATGATGGCTGACTTTAGGGAAGTGTCACAACGGCAGGGCAGGTGGATGAAGGCTGCAGCAGAAATGGGCCCTCAGTTGTCTTGGACCCCATGCCACAGGATCCTGACCCAGATCTGTTAAGGACCATGTGGTAGCTATACGTGCACCAGTCTCCCCATGTTAAACAAAGTCATGCACCAGGTATCCTCCATAAAGGGAATCAACCCTAACATCCTGGATTAATTCCTATGGCAACTGGCAACTGACGGGGGCTGCATTGTGAGATCTGGAAGCCCCTAGTCATGAGCCAGCACATCAGGTGATGGGTGCTAGATTCAGTCCCTGGACTCTTGGAATGAGGTAGAAAGAGCCCTTCAGTAGCGGCACCCACTACTGAGCAGCCCTCTTTAGGATCCACTCTGCTCATCCCACGTGGGGAAAGGACTAGAAAAGGTGCCCTAAAAATAGCCTGCCTCGAACCTTCTGACTGGATTACCGCATCCAGAGGGATCACCAAATGTGGTCAGAAACATAGAAACATAAACTTTAGAGCCTGGAATGTGTGCACACTGATGGATAATGCAACCAGTGACAGACCAGAGAGGGGAACTGTGATTCTCGCAAGAGAACTGAAGAGATGCTGGATTGATATAGCTGCCCTTTCTGAAACCCAATGGGCAGACAAAAGACAACTGAAGGAGGAGAAGGGTGGCTACACTTTCTTCTGGAAAGAAAAAGCTGCTGATGAGTGCAGGATCCATAATGTTGGATTTGCCATCAGGAACCAGATCATCAGCCACCTGTCTGAACTTCCTGTGGGGATCAGTGAGCATCTGATGACCATCCGTCTGGTTCTTGCCAACAACCAGATACCAAGAGTTGTGAGTGCCTATGCCTCTACTTTAGACTCTAAAGAGGAAGTAAAAGAGACCTTCTACATCTGCTTAGATGAGACACTGTCAAGAATCCCCAAGGAGGTTAAGATTATTCTCCTAGGAGACCTCAACGCCAGGATCGGCTGGGATCAACACCTCTGGAAGGGCACTATAGGAAAGTAAGGCATCGAGAACATCAACTCCAATGGAGTTCTGCTCTTAATAAGTATGCTCAGTATGACCTCACCATCACTAAAACTCTGTTTCACCACAAAAACAAATTTAAGGCATCTTGGAGACACCCCCGCTCCACCTTAACTATGTCATTGTATGAACCAGGGACCACTGTGACGTGAACATCATGAGGGCCATGATCAATGCAGATGACTACTGGACAAATCATCACCTCATCTGCTCCACAATGTCCATCAAACTCAAGAGGAAGAGGAGTGTACAAAAGAAGCAGATCCAGCCAAGACTGAACCTTGAAAGCCTGAATGAAACTGACACCCAGCAGTGACCTCAGGCCTCTCTTGGGGAAACCCTCCAAAGGAATATCCTGATGAAATTGAGAAGCACTGGAGCTTGCTCAAATCCACCATCCTTGACACCTGCAAAACCACCCTTGGGTACAAGTCCAGAAAACACCAGGACTGGTTTGATGAAAATGAAACAGAGATAGAACAAACATCTCATCCCCAAGAAAAGGAAAGCTTTTGTGCCTTGCAAAATGATGTAACCTGTAAGACTAAAAGAGTGGCTCACTCCAGAGTTAATGTGGATGTCTAGAGACCAATGAGGGAGCTCAAGAACTCTTAGTAGACCGAAAAGGCGCTGGAAATCAAGCCACTGGCAGACTCGGGGGACACCAGAGGCTTTTTCAGTGCTACTAAGGCCGTCTATATTCCAAGCAACCACGGCTTAAACCCCCTGCAATCAAAGGACAGGCAGAAGCTGCTTAAGGACAAAAAGTCCATTAATGCCCAATGGAAGGCACATTTCCAGGAACTCCTCAACAACAGCAGCAAAGCAGAACCAGACATTGTCAGCCAAATTCCCCAGAGTTTCATCAGAGAAGACATTGGGGAACCTCCCACTGTGACAGAGGTTCAAGGTGCCATCGGGAGCCTTAAAAATAACAAGGCCGCCAGTCCAGATAGGATCCCAGCTGAGATCTTAAAGGAAGGTGACCCAGAGCTCTTGTACCACATCCACGCCCGCCTCCTCAAGGGCTGAGAAAAATAAGAACTACCCTCAGAGCTCAGGGATGCTCTAATTGTGGCCATATTCAAGAAAGGGGACAAGGTGGAATGTAGAAACTAGAGGGCCATCTCACTCCTGTCAACAACAGACAAAGTCCTAGCTCACATCCTTGCAAACCGACTTCTACCTCTGGCTGAGGAAGTATTCCCAGAATCTCAGTGTGGCTTCTGCCCACCTAGAGGTACAGCAGACTTGATATGTACAGCATGCCAACTCCAGGAATAATGCCACGAACAAAGGCAGTCTTTGTACATGGCTTTCATAGACCCGACAATTTTTTTTTATTTTTATTTTTTTTGAGTAGACCACTAGGCTCTGTGGAGCACACTAACAAGATATGGCTGCCATGACAAATACATCAGAATAATGAGGGTTCTACATGATGGCACACCAGTCACAGTGGTCAGCAATAGCAACTCTGAGTCAGAGCCCTTCACTGTGAAAACAGGGATCAAACAGGGATGCATCATCACACTCACCCTGTTTGCCATCTTTATTGCTGCCATACTCCACCTCATTGGCAAAGAGCTGCCACAGGGGATCTCAATCCTATACAGAACTGACAGCAGGCTCTTCCACCTTAATGTGTTCAAGTCCAAGAGTAACTGCAACACCATCATCATGGAGCTTCAATATGCAGACGGCAGCACCATTGTAGCACACTGCAGAAGACCTCCAGGAAATTCTGAATGCCTTTGCAAAGGCGCACAGACTGACTGTCCTGGCAAAATTTCCAACTTGGCTCTGTCCATCTGGCCACCTAATCATCCCCCCATGTAATTGGCTCAATGATTGCTTCCTCTCCACCTCAAGCTGATGTGTGGTGAGCGTTCTGGTGCAAAATGGCTGCCGTGCATCACCCAGGTGGTGCTACACATTGGTGGTGGTTGAGGTGAGTTACCCCCTTCACTGTGAAGCGCTTTGGGTGGCTGGAAAAGCGCTATGTAAATGTAATAATGATGATGATGATGATGATTAGTATTATCATACATAATCTTGGGTCTAGCATTAAACATCAAGAAGACCCAGGTCCCATATCCACCTCCTCCCAGCCATCTACCCAGCCCACCATAAAAGTGGACAACAACATTCTTGAAAACATTGATCACTTCCCTTACTTCAACAGCCTTCTCTCCTCAAAATCTGACATCGACTCAGAGGTCAACAATCGCATGAGTTGTGCCAGTGGTGCGTACACCAGACTCAGGAAAAGAGTCTTAGAAGACCGGGAACTAAAGGTCTAAACAAAACTCCCGGTCTACAGAGCTGTTTTTCTCCCCACCCTGCTGTGTGGAGCAGTGTCATGGACCACCTACAGCAGGCACATGAGAGCCCTGGAACATTACCACCAAAGGTCCTTACGAAAGATCCTGAGGATCAGCTGGAAGGACAGACGCACCAACTTCAGTGTTCTGGAAGAAGCCAACATGACTAGCATCACCACCACAATAATGCAGCACCAACTGTGATGGGCAGGCCAGGTCATCCGCCAGTCCAACACACCTCACCGCAAATAGATCCTGTATTTCCAGCTGAAGGTAGGTCAGCGAGCTCCCGGCAAGCAAAATAGATGTTTCAACGACAATACCAAGACCAGTCTGAAGAAATTCAACATCACATCGAGCAACTGAGAACACATTGCACTGGATATGTGCTTGTGGAAGAAAGGCCCATGCAGGAAGAAGCTGCATGTCATGAAATGGAACTCCACTGTGCCGCATGGGCCAAATAAACATGCAGCCAAGTCCTTCAACAGAAAAAAGCAGCTTGTTTACTGCCATATGGAGTGAGATTGTTAATTAACCATGATAAGAAGAAATAGTACAATTATGTTAATTCTTGTTTTTGTTTATAGCAGAACTTGTGTTTAACTGGATTTTAAAGAGCATTCAAAGGACAATATACCTCAAAATGTGACTTTACTAAGTGTTTTTGTGTGTATATTTGTGTGTATTTGCACTGTGAAATAGGGCTTTATTTGAATATCTTTGATCCTATGAGTCTTTGTTCTGTTTATGATTTTGGCCTCATCAATATGGCATCAGTATACTGTGAAGTAGAGGACTCCATTGGGACTGGGATCCTGCGGGTAATGCAAATCTCACGGGAGCGGGCGGTTTTAATGTTGCTGCGGGCAGGAGCGGGCGGTCAAAGAAATAAACTGCGGGTCCCGCGATTTAGCTAGCGCTAACAAGAAAGATGGAGTCAACAAATGAAGTTGAAAAGAAACTCAAATTGGTCATTACAATACAAAAAAAACAAAGCAAGGACGTCTGATATTTGGAAAAAAGAGAGCTCAGGGACTGCAGGCATCAGTGGCAATGGAGATAAAGCCCATCATCGAAACATGTGATGTGCCATCACAACAGATACATGGACTGAGGATTACCACAAAACACCATTCATATCCAACACCATCCATTACACAAACAACGATCTCAGTCTCATTTCAAGGGTGTTGTTTGCGGCTCCCTTCGAAGATGGCATGTCAAAACCAGGAGAGACCATCAGGAACCTGCTCTTTGGGAAACTCCACGCGTTTGGAACAGACGCATCACTGCTAGTTGGCTGTGTTGTGTTTGTCACTGACCGTGGAGCCAACATAGTTGCTGCCCTTATTTATTTTTATTTATTGCATTTTTTATCAGCTGAATAAAAAACTTTGTCGCAAAGCAGTCAATTCGTTTTTCAGTTGCATTTAATGGTACAATATGTTGGATACATCACAGTGTCATGTATAAATGCAGAGGAGGAGAACAGAATAGGCGAGAGCTACTCCTGATCAGTGTGTTAAGACACAGGGAAATGTAAAACAACCTCAGCAAAACAAACAACAGGATTAAGAAAACAGTCCCGCACAGGGCTCTGCTTTGAAGTAAACTTGAACGCTATAACAAGTCTCGAGGCTAGTCAAGGAAAGATACAAGGTGAGAGAAGCTTTTTGGCTGCCTTGGGTAATATCTTCTTTCGGCTTGTTCCCTGTTTCTGAGGGGTCACCACAACAGATGTTTGCCCTCCATAGCTTTGTCTGACACATCCCTTTCCTGCAGTCCAACCTTCCTCATGTCCTCCTCTATCTGGTCTCTCCATCTTTTCGTTGGTCCTCCTCCTTTTTCTTTTGCCAGGTATTTCCATGTCTAATACCTTCTTTCTCATATAGTCTATGCCTCCTGTCCATGCATGTCCAAATCATCTCAGTCTTTTCTTTGTCAGCTTCTACTGCATTCCTCCGATCTTGAACGTAGCTCTCAAGTTTTAATTTATCTTTTGGTCTTTTCTAGTCACTCCCAAGGACCAACGCAGCATGTTCATCTAAGCTACCTGTAATGTAGATTCTAGCCTCTCTGTTGTTGTCACTGATTCCATACCATAGAGCACAGTAAGCCTGACCATTGATTTGCATACCTTGCCCTTTACACTCAATGGCATTCTTTTGTCACAAAGTACTCCATTTACCTTTCTCCGCGAATTCCACCCAGATCTGTCCTTTTCTTGACTTCCTTCTCACCATCCACCGCCTTCTGTCTGTACTGTCGATCCTAAGTACTTGAATTCATTAATTTCTGGGACACCGTCTCCTCCTAAGATCAATCCTGGTCTTTCTATTTGCTTATTTCTACACAGGTACTCGATCTTTGTTCTGCTTATCTTGTTCTCTGATCTCTAGTGCTGTTCTCCAATCTTCAAGATCACTCTCCAGCCTTTTCTTGTCCTTGTTTGCTAGCACAATGTCATCAGCATCATGCTCCATGGTGGCTCTTAAGATGTTCTGTGAGGCTGTCCATCAGTATCACAAACAAGAAAGGGTTCAAAGCCAATCCTTAATGTAGTCTTACCTTTACCTCAAACCCGCTTGTTCTTTCCATTGCTCATTGAACTATGGACTTAAAGTCCCTGTACGTGTCCTGAATTATGCTGATGTAATTTTCTGCCATGCCCTTCACTCTTAGGCAATACCAAAACTCCTCTCTCGGTATGCTTTCTCCAAATCAATAAATACGCAATGCAATTCTTTATGTCCTTCAATGTATTTTTCAGCTAAGATCCTCAGTACAAATATTGCATAGTATGTGGTACTTCTTCCAGGCATGACTCCAAATTGTTCTTTCCCTATAGGTACTTCCTTAAGTCCCACTTCAATCATGCTCTCCCATAATTTCATTGTGTGTCCCATCATCAATGGCTCACCGACTGTAGTTGTTGCAACTTTGAGCATCATTATTCTTGTAAATTGGTACCAATAAGCCTTTTCTCTATTGATCTGGAATTTTCCCAGTATGTGTTATGTTGTTGAAGAGTCTAATCAGGAACTCTATGCCAGTATTGCCCAAGTATTTCCAGACTTCTGCTGGTATATTGTCCGGTCCCACAGCTTTTCCATTTTTCATTCGTTGCAATGCTTTTACCACCTCATCCCTTGTAATCTGTCTCTCATCGTCTTCGTTCCCTGGTGGTTCATCTGTCCTTATTTCATTCATTTGGTGCCTGAAATAATCCCTCCATCTCTAAATTATTCTCATCTTTTGACAGTACTCTTCCATCTGAGTCATTGCATTGATCAGGTTTACTTGTTCAACATCCTTGCTTTCTCTATCTCTCTGTTTTCGGTTTGGCTGTATATATAAATATATATATATATATATATAATCCAGTTAGTGAAAGGACATACCATCTACTGCCTCATCATGTACCTCATGTGCACATTGTCCTATGGGGAAGGGGGAGGTGTAACGTACAAAAATTTCAAAACACGTGATCACTAACAGAGGTGCGATTCAAAATTCAAAAATACGTGATCGCTAACGGTCCAATTTATTTTTGTTTTTTGGGGGGGGTATTTGTCTATTGTCATGATTTATTTATAATTACAAAATAGGTGCTTATATCTATGTCTGCAACTGCTGGCCAATTCATTCCTGTTATTTAATGTGGACACTTCTGGTTTGCAGATGGTAAAATATTTTTCAGTTAGACATAGATTGCACACTTTACTACTGCTTGAATATGTTTTGTTCTTTGAGAGGATTTTCCAGGTGGTTGAATAATTAATGTTTCTGTCTGCCAATGACCAAATATAAGGGCTTAAAGATGTTACATTCTTTATACAGTTGTTTCTGAAGCTACACATGTGTGCATTAAACCTCTTTTTGAATGTTCCCTCTGTTAGACCAACGTATGTCTCTATTTTGCCGGTGTCCTCTCTTGTCACCGTAGCTTGGTAGATAACTCCCTTCATCCGGCATTTTCCCTCGAGGGGGCATGAGTCGTTCACATGGAAGTTGTGAATGACATCCACATCACCACCATTTCCTCCTACCATGTGTCCATTCAAGTCTGCTCTCACAAAAACACTTTCATCCCCTGTCATGCCTGCCATTACATTTTCCAGTTATGTCTAGAAATTCTCCTTGGGTAATATAACAGCCACAAAATAGTCTTACAATAAGGAAACCTGGCATTATAACTACCTTTGCTTTTAAAGAGCAAGTAATACTCCCCCCCCCCCCCGCAGAAAGCGGCAAAACCATATGTTTCCAGTTTCCTGCGCGTACAGTCCAGAGAATCACTTAGCTAACAAAGTTTTCACTTTGGACCTACTCAAACACACATACACACATACTGAATGAGGAGAGGTTAGCTGGGCCCTGGTGTGTGCATCATTCACCCACTGGACCTCCACTCATTCCTATGGCCTTCTTACCAATGTTCAAACCATATTCCGTTTGCAGGTAAACATCATTTATCTCTTCACATAAATCAAACGAGAAACCCCAAATAATCCCACGATGTTTTACATTTGGCAAAATTGGTAAGGCGTGAGCATTCTGTGATGCAATAAGTCTTAAGGTAAATAAACAAAAGACACAAGAGGACTTCTTTGCTGTTCTAACTTCCTGCTTTGATGCTTGAGAACCATTGGTCACTTCACATGACATGCCTCACCATTATAATGACATAGCCCAGTGTTTCCCAACCCAGTCCACAAGTACTCCTGTTGTGCAGATTTTCATTGTAACCCTGATTACGTAGGCCTGCCAATTGAATGAATGAAAACTCACAATGTACATATATCAAAATATAATACTTTGCTATCATTCGTTGCTCATGAAGTCATAATGGAACAAGTATTTGAAAGATGCTATATGTGATGCATCATTATTCTTTTGTTATTTTTATAGCTTAAATGTTATTCATATTTTGGTTGGCACATTTCAATCAAGTGCCTTCATAATGGGAAACGCTGATCAGAGTGAGAAGAGAAGAAGAGTAGAAGGCCATTGATTAAAGTGAAAGTAATGGTATCACAAAGTAAAGTACATTAAATCCCAGTTCATCTGGACACGTTTACTGGGGGAAATGTTTCATCGCTCGTCTAAGTGACTTCATCAGTCTCAACTGACTGCAGGTGTCCGCCCAACCTTATAAAGAGCACAGCTGCATAATGACCTAACCAACGATCGATTTCATATGCAAATTGCTGTGACCATTCATTAGAGTTACAATGGCCGCGTGTACTATTCAAAGAGGATTGCAGAATCGCTGCAAAAAAAAAAGATGCACTGGGGTCAGTCACAATTATGTTATGCTACAGCTCACAATTATAGTGGTCTGAAATGTGAAGTGGTGCTCCACAGGGCTGTGTGCGCAGTCCGCTCTTGTTCACCCTGCTGACTCACGACTGCACAGCATCATCCACCTCCAACGTCATTATACATTTTGCTGATGATTCCACAGTGGTAGGTCTCATCAGCAACAACGATGAATCATCATACAGAGCGGAGGGGCATAAACTGGCGGCGAGGTGCAAAAACACCAACCTCTCCCTAAATATAGGAAAAACTAGGGAGGTCATTATTGACTTTAGAAAGACCAGCACCCACCATACCCCTCTGACCACCAATGGTATGGACATGAAGAGAGTCAGCAGTGTTAAGTTCCTGGGAGTTCACATCACAGAGGACCTCTCCTGGTCCTCACATGTCACTGCGCTCTCCAAGAAGGCCCAGCAGCATCTCCACTACCTGCGTTCCTGAAGAAGGCGAGTCTCCCTCCACCCATCCTCATTACATTCTACAGAGGCACCATAGAGAGCATTCTGACCAGCTGTATCTCTGTCTGGCATGGCAACTGCAAGGCCTCCGATCACAAATCCCTACAGCGGATAGTGAAGACAGCTGGAAATATCTTAGGAACTGCTCTCTCATCCATCCAGGCCATCTTTGAGGCACAGTGCACCTGAAGGCTCTTAGCATCGTGAAGGACCCCACCCACCCTTCCCACATCCACTTCACCCTCCTACCCTCTGGCAGGAGGTACCGGAGCATCAGTGCTGCCTCCACCAGACTATGCAACAGTTTCATTCCTCAGGCTGTGAGGTTTCTCAACAGCCTGAACATGAACACTGAGACCTCCAAAAAATAACTTTTTGACCGTCTTACTCGGTGTCCGTGTCAGGTGTGCTTGTGATGTTTAGGTCTGTGAAGTGATTCTTGTTTTTAATGCACTTTTTGTTTTTAATATTTATTGTGTGTTATTTGTGTTTATGTGGCACTGAGGTCCTTGTGAAATGTAATTTCGTTCCCTTGTATGTATGAGACATGCATATAAGGCATTGACAAATAAAAGCAGTCTAAGTCTAAATCTCTCTGCATGTCCACATCCCTTTATAGCCAGTGGGTCACCACCTAGAATGCATAATCTGGGATAGAGTTCATCCTCTTAAAAATCATAAACCTATTTCCAAAAGACTTGAACCTGTAGGCTTTGCTAGAGAGGAAGGGTCAATGTTCAATTATGCCACGTCCAGGAGTAGCCTGGAGTCCCTACCTGAATAGTATAGGAAGTGTCCAGCCTGAGCGAGTCAGAATTTGAAATCAGATAAGTCTAATTTTTCACATCCTTGGGACATTTTCCTTAAATTTTGTTCAATCTTATTCTGCTCTTTCTAACAAGACAATGTGCTTAAGTGTTTTTCCCCGACCACTGTCAGAGCCCCAGGTAAATCTGTAGCTTGAGTTAATATCTTGGTGTAAGAGGCATCATGGGCACTTCCTAATGTCTTGATGGTGTCAGAAAGCATCATTTCTTTTCTTAGATTAAGACAATCTTTTTGTGCTTTTGGGTAAAGGATCAAAGTTGATAATGCCTTGATCGTTCTCTAGCTAACTTGATCCAAAACTGCTAAAACAGAAGTCTGAATGATTTGAGTTGTAACTAAATGTAAGAGTTGATCTTAACTCTTCATTTTGAGGTGTGAATTGTTCGACGCTTTTGCATTCTGATGGTGATGATGGATTCTTTTATTTCTTTTAAGACCGCATAATTTTACATCATCTGCAAACTGTAACTTTCCTTTACTTTTGCTATCTATTTTATATTTGTAACCCTGCCATATTGAATGGTCAGGTCCCCCCCCCTCTTTTCTTCCCCAGTTGCATCTGGCCAATTACCCCACTCTTCCGTGTCGTCCCGGTCGCTGCTCCGCCCCCTCTGCCGATCCGGGGAGGGCTGCAGACTACCACATGCCTCCTCCCATACATGTGGAGTCGCCAGCCGCTTCTTTTCACCTGACAGTGAGGAGTTTCACCTGGGGGACGTAGTGCGTGGGAGGATCACACTATTCCCCCCAGTTCCCCCTCCCCCCTGAACAGGTGCCCCGACCGACCAGAGGAGACGGTAGTGCGGCAACCTGGACACACACCCACGTCCAGCTTCCCACCCACAGACACGGCCAGTTGTGTCTGTAGGGACGCCCGACCAAGCCGGAGGTAACACGGGGATTCGAACCGTGAATAACATAAAGTAGATTTAACTGTCATATGACAAAAACAAATAGTAAACAAAAAATGACAGTTGTATGAATCCTTCAAAACCCCTGATTTGCTGTCGTATGCATCAAACCAGTGCAACAAAGGAGACAGTCTTGAAAAAACAGAGATATTAAAAAATATACATAATTACATACAATACTTATTAATTTATTTCCTACTTTATCCTGTGCTGGTAAAGATGGAGGCTGAAATGCCTTACACACACACACACACACACACACACACACACACACACACACACACACACACACACACACACACACACACACATATATATACAACACAAATACCCTGAGCCTGTATTTGAAACAAATCAGATACGACTATCCAAGCGGGACTATACTACAATTGTACTCAGTAAGCTGGTGCCATTTACGATAAAGGTAGCCTTTGCAGCCATGCACAGAGCCCTACTTCATCCGCTCTCTGTCAAAACACAGCTCACGGGCCTGCTCCATACCCCTTCATTACGTTAGTGTTTATACACCCACAGATGCACAAAGACAACTCTCTCCTGCTGCGGGGAGCTGGAGCAGGGCCATTACCAGGCTGACAGCAGCGCCGCAGTTAATGATATCTGTGTTTCTGCTCAGAGCAACGCTTTGTGGCGAGCTGTGAATACGAAGATGCCTCATCTTTTATGGCCTTATCAATAAAAGCTGCTCAGTCGGTCAATACAGCTGCTTCACACCAATGACCATTCATCCACAATACAAATGGACTGTGTGTGTGTGTGTGTGTGTGTGTGTCTGTGTGTGTGTGTTTACTTGTGGTTGGTGCCAGTGAGCCTCTGAAGGATTAGTCGCTAAAACAGTATAAAGGCATTTGAGCACCCAGTGCTGGAATGAGGGCATTGGTGATTGACTGTGACCACCCAGATGTTTCTGGACACACATCCTACCCAGCAACCCCCTGCCAATGCCCTCCTGATACGTCTTTCGCAGAAGCAAGTAATATGGACATACCGACATCCAGTGTTTGTGTGTGTGTTGCAATAGATGGAGACATTTCACATTTCTAATAGGTCCAGAGGTATCAGTCACTGATCAGAATCAGAATCAGAAACACTTTATTTGTCATTTCATTTCAGGTACTTGCGCACATGAAATGAGACAAAACATGGTTTCCCCCAGCCCACAGCAGTGCAACGCAAAGACAACAACACACGTCCAAAAACTATAAGAACTACAAGAACACATATAGCCAAACTAACACATATATCTAATTAAAGAAAAAAAAACATACTGTCCAGGAGAATGAACGCCAGCCAGGATGACTGTCGGAACTGCCGGTCTGCATGGCTAGCCGTTAGCTTAGCCTGCCCCGTTTCCACATCCTGTCAGACCGCCCTCAATGTTTCCTCTTCGGGTGCAGCTCCGGTCAGGGCCGTGGTCCTTTGGCCTACAGGACGCAGCAGACAAACCTCCCTCAGCCGATCCAACGCTAGCTCTCCCAGCCAGACCGCCCTCGGTGTTATCATAACTGCCGGTCTGCATGGGCTAGCAGTTAGCTTAGCCTGCCCCGCCTCCGCGTCCTGTCAAACCATCCTCTTATCTCAGACCAGAGAATCTTGTTTCTCATGGTCTGAGAGTCCTTTAGGTGCTTTCTGGCAAACTCCAAGCGGGCTGTCATGTGCCCGCATCTTACCTCTTGGGGCACAGCTCCAGGCAGGGCCGTGGTCCCTGGGCCCACAGGATGCAGTAGTCCAAGCTCCCCCAGCCGATCCAGCGCCAGCTCTCCCAGCCATCAAACGGAGAGCAATGTAGACGCAGACGTGGACAAACACACTGCATGGACGGTACTGGGAGAAGCTGCTGCAAATATGAATTTGCGCCGCCATCTTCCCACATATATTACATAATATTACATGATATTACCTTAGTTGGAAGCAGATGGGAGTCAAGGGGAGCAGAGGAAAGTGGAGGTAAAGGTCATGGGATCCAGCAGAAGGGGGCATTGGATGAGAGCTGTGATGGAATTGAGAGAATCGAGCAGAGCGAGAAAGCCAGCAGAGGGGAGAAGGAAAGAGATGGAGAAGGAGAGTGACTAGAAGAGAGGGTCATATGTTATATAGATGTTCTGGGGGACGTCAGAGCGGTGCACAGAGGACAGGTGACAGATGTCAAACAGTGGGGAAAAGAACACGTGACAGGGGAGGTCAAGTGGAGGGGAAGACCTTCACTTTTCCCATACGCAGCATGTTACTCGGAAGAGGAGAAGCTCTGTGAAAGAGGAAGAACGGGAAGAAAAAACACAGTAAAGAAACAATGGAAGGAATGAAGACAGGCATGAAAAAGTGAAAGAAAGAATCGAACAAAAAAAAGGGAAGAACAAATAGATAAACCGAAGAGCAAATGAAGCGATAAGTGACAGGGGAGAAAAAAAAGGATTGAGGAATCAGAATAAAGCAGGTGGAGGATGGAGGTTGTGAATGCATGATTGGAGTGCTGCTGTGATGACTAGCGGGGATTAGAGGGGCTAAAGCCGTGAAACCTAAAGGATTCAGACGTACTAAGCAGTAATCCAAACCCACAAACCTGCCCAGCTCTCTGTCAGCACTGGCACTGGAGTCATAACTCACACCACATTTAACAAAGGATGCTCACACACACACACACACACACACACACACTACAAGACTCCAATGGGTTTTGCATTAACCAGTAGATTGTGTGGCTGTCTGTCATGGGGACTTGTTAAAATGTTTGTGGTCTTAGTGAGAACTTCAGTGCTTCGACACAAAGCGTACCTGTAATGCAGAACACGAGCCTTACTTACCTGATGTCACTGCTGAGGCCAAATGCCAGCAGATACAACACAATGCTGTATCTGCTGGTATGCCGGCATGCTCGGTATATGGTTGGAATGGCCCAACCTGTATCCTGGTCCGCCGAATGGTGGAAGCTAAGCAGGTGTGGGCTTGGCTAGCACTTGGATGGGAGACCTCGACAGGAAAACTGAGTTGTTGCCGGAAGTGGTGTTGGTGGGCAAGTAGCAGGCAGTCTTCCCTCTGGTGCTAATTAAAAAAAACAGCAAATCCCAAAGCCCCAGTGCAGTGACGGGGACACTGTGCTGTAGGAGATGCCGCCCTTCAGATGAGACGTTAAACCGAGGTCCTGACTCACTGTGGTCATTAAAGACCCCATGGCACTTATCACAAAGAGTAGGGGGGTTCCCCGGTGTCCTGGCAAAAATTCCCGCTCTGGCCACCTAATCCCCCCCCCCCCATGTAATTGACTCAATGATTCCTCTCTCTCCACCTCAGGCTGATGTGTGGTGAGCACTCTGGTGCAAAATGGCTGCCGTCCATCACCCAGTTGGTGCTACACATTGGCCTTGGTTGAAGTGAGTTACCCCCTTCAATGTGAGGCGCTTTGGGTGTCTAGAAAAGCGCTATATACCTGCTACTACTACTATTTCGGCTGTTCCCGTTAGTGGTCGCCACAGCAGATCATCCGTTTCTATGTCTTCCTGTCCTCTGTATCGTCCTCTGTCACACCAGCCACCTGCATGTCCTCTCTCACCACATCTATAAACCTCCTCTTTGGCCTTCCTCTTTTCCTCTTCCCTGGCAGCTCCATATTCAGCATCCTTCTCCCAATATACCTAACTTCTCTCCTCCACACATGTCCAAGCCATCTCAATCTTGCCCCTCTTGCTTTGTCTCCAAACTGTCCAACCTGAGCTGTCCTGTCCTTATATAATCGTTCCTAATCCTGTCCTTCTTCGTCACTCCCAGTGAAAATCTTAGCACTTCAACTCTGCCACCTCCAGCTCCACCTTCTGTCTTTTTTTCAGTGACACTGTCTCCTAACCTATTATTAGTTTTATTATTATTATTATTATTATTATTATTATTATTATTATTATTATTATTATGTGTGCCAGGTATGAGAAATGATCTGCACCTCAGTTGAAATCTATGATCCTTTGTTGACCTCACCAAACGTAGACATACAGTGCATCCGGAAAGTATTCACACCCCTTCACTTTCCCCACATTTTGTTATGTTACAGCCTTATTCCAAAATGGATTAAATTCCTTTTTTTTCTCATCAATCTACATACAATAACCCATAATGACAAAATGAAAAAGGTTTTGTAAAATTTTTTGCAAATTTATTAAAAATAAAAAACTGAAATATTGCATGTACATAAGTATTCACACCCTTTGCTCAGTACTTGGTTGAGGCACCCTTGGCAGCGATTACAGCCTCAAGTCTTCTTGGGTATGAAGCTACAAGCTTGGCACACCTATATTTGGGGTATTTCTCCCATTCTTCTCTGCAGATCCTCTCGAGCTCTGTAAGGTTAGATGGGGAGCGCCGCTGCACAGCTATTTTCAGGTCTTTCCAGAGATGTTCAATGGGGTTCAAGTCTGGGCTCTGGCTGGGCCACTCAAGGACATTCACAGACTTGTCCCGAAGCCACTCCTTCGTTGTCTTGGCTGTGTGCTTAGGGTCGTTGTCGTGTTGAAAGGTAAACCTTCGCCCCAGTCTGAGGTTCTGAACACTCTGGAGCAGGTTTTCATCAAGGATCTCTCTGTACTTTGCTCCATTCATCTTTCCCTCGATCCTGACTAGTCTCCCAGTTCCTGCTGCTGAAAAACATCCCCACAGCATGATGCTGCCACCACCATGCTTCACTGTAGGGATGGTATTAGCAAGGTGATGAGAGGTGCCTGGTTTCCTCCAGACGTTACATTTGGCATTCAGGCCAAAGAGTTCAATCTTGGTTTCATCAGACCAGAGAATCTTGTTTCTCATGGTCTGAGAGTCCTTTAGGTGCTTTCTGGCAAACTCCAAGCGGGCTGTCATGTGCCTTTTACTGAGCAGAAGCTTCCGTCTGGCCACTCTACCATAAAGGCCTGATTGGTGGAGTGCTGCAGAGATGGTTGTCCTTCTGGAAGGTTCTCCCATCTCCACAGAGGAATGCTGGAGCTCTGTCAGAGTGACCATCGGGTTCTTGATCACCTCCCTGACCAAGGCCCTTCTCCCCCGATTGCTCAGTTTAGCTGGGCAGCCAGCTCTAGGAAGAGTCCTGGTGGATCCAAACTTCTTCTATTTATGAATGATGGAGACCACTGTGCTCTTCGGGACCTTCAAAGCTGTAGAAATTGTTTTGTATCCTTCCCCAGATCTGTGCCTCGATACAATCCTGTCTCGGAGGTCCACAGACAATTCCTTGACTCCATGGCTTGGTTTCTGCTCTGACATGCGCTGTCAACAGTGGGACCTTATATAGACAGTTGTGTGCCTTTCCAAATCATGTCCGATCAATTGAATTTACTACAGGTGGACTCCAATCAAGATGTAGAAACATCTCAAGGATGATCAGTGGAAACAGGATGAACCTGAGCTCAATTTTGAGTGTCACAGCAAAGGGTGTGAATATTTATGTACATGCAATATTTCAGTTTTTTATTTTTAATAAATTTGCAAAAATTTCTACAAAACCTTTTTCGCTTTGTCATTATGGGGTATTGTGTGTAGATTGATGAGAAAAAAAAGGAATTTAATCCATTTTGGAATAAGGCTGTAACATAACAAAATGAGAGGAAATTGAAGGGGTGTGAATACTTTCCAGATGCACTGTACCTGCATCTGATGGGCTCGTCTTTAAATGTCATCAGGGATTTAGGATATGCTCTCAGATCAGCATATATTTGCGTGTGGAAACTAGGATCCAATTTCTAGTTGTGGGATCACGGACCAGATGCACCCAGACCCACCTGTTAATGGGATACGAATCCCCCTCCAGGTGTAAGTTGTTTCAGAGCAAGTGCTAGGATGCTCTCCAGCTTCTTACAAGGGATATATGAGCAGCCCTGTATCAGCTTTCATAGCTTTTCATCCCCTCAAAGCTTGGATCTCAGAGGACAAAGTGTAAAAACCAAGCCACATACATACCCTCTCCCTCTTCCAATAGTCTTGTCCTCTCGTTCCCTTTGTCTCTTGCTCTCCCTGCCGCCTCTCTTTGTTTTCTGGGTTGCTATGGATGTTGTATATGCCACTGTGGAAGAGAAGACTGTTTGCATTCACTGTCTTTCTCGGGGGTGTGTGTGTGCGTGTGCACAGTGTGTCTGTGCACAAAAGTGTGTGTGCAAATGTGTGTACATGGTCGACTTGTTGTCCCTCCTCGCAGCTTATACCATTATAAATATCCCAGCTAATTAATAACCGAGAATGCTGAAGCATCTCAGACGAGATTTCCACCGGGCTCATCCACTCATTCAACTTTCACCTCTGGGCTCGGGGGGGGGGGGGTCAGAGGAAGAGGAGAGAGAGGGTATGACAACCGCAGTGGGAGGGAAGGAGGGAGCAAAGGAAGGAAGAGGTGGAGAAGGGAATAAAGAGGAAGAGGGGGAATCAGAAATGGATGTCAGTAGGGATACTCTGCACGAGGGAGAGCGGAGGAAGACGAGAGCTGCTGGCCAGGGTCCGGGGTGTTGAGCGACATGTTTATGTAGTTCTGGAGACAGGTCAGGGGAGAGAGCAGGGAAAGCTGGATGCGGCAACGTTTCATGAATAATCCCAAGGAAAGGTGGTAGAAGTAGTGGTGAGCTAGTCATACAGAGACAGCGGGAGTCAGAGAGCCTGCTGCTGCTGGTGAGTCTGGAAACTACTGAGCAGTACGTTCAAGAACAGCCGATGTTGAAGTACTACTGGTATTGCAAGTTGAGCTTAGGCCTGATTGAACTTCAGAGACGTGTATTCCAGTCTGCAACCCTCCTAACATGCAACGAGGACTCCTGGAAATAACAGTGCACATCATACAAGCCCCGGTTCCGCTGGTCAGTGTCATCACCACCCAGCGCACAAAATGAAGGTGGCGAGAGGAAGAACACTGTGAGCAGACTCCTGGCATGCCGGCAGACAGACAGCACAACTGCTCACCGTGTGGAAACCAGGTTTCCAAGGGCAGGACTTCAGGTAGACCAGGATTCAGATTGAAATGTTTTCAGAGGGAAGAGGTCAATGCAGGGCGGCACGGTGCCGCAGTGGTTAGCGCGGTCGCCTCACAACAAGAAGCTCCTGGGTTCGAGTTTGCATGTTCTCCCCGTCTGTGGGTGGGTTTCCTCCCACAGTCCAAAGACATGTAGGTCAGGTGAATCAGCCATACTAAATTGTCCCTAGGTGTGTGTGTGTGTGTGTGTGTGTGTGTGTGTGTGTGTGTGTGTATGTGTGTGTGTGTGTGTGTGTGTGTGTGTGGGCACTGTGATGGACTGGCGGCCTGTGCAGGGTGTCTCCCCACCTGTCACCCAATGACTGCTGGGATAGGCTGCAGCATCCCTGAGAGCAGGATAAGCGGTTTGGATAATGGCTGGGTGGATGGAGATCAATGCACGGTGGGTACATTGGGATGTGTGTGTATGTGTGTGTGTATTTGTCTGTCTCTGGGTTCCTGCATGTGTGAATATGTGTGCTTTTTCTGTTCATGCTTGTGCAGGAGCATTTGTGTGTAGGAAAACAGTGGCTTGTGCTTACGTGTCTGCGTATTTACGTGTCTGCATGTGCCAGTGCACCCGCTTTGTGTTGCTGTCTCTGTGCAGGTATTTTGTTTGTGTGTGTGTGTGTGTGTGTGTGTGTGTGTGTGTGTGTGTGTGTGTGTGTGTGTGTGTGTGTGTGCTGTCAGATGCTCCTGGCTACCTCGAGCTCTGGCGGTTAGCAGTTAACATAGAGGAAATGTCAGTGAGCTTTCAGAGTTCTCCACTGGCACTAGACTGAACACATACAGCCAAGGGCAATGCTCTTTCCCCAGCATTTAAGAACACACACACACACACACACACACAGACACACACGTAAAGCACACACCAAACAACACATGCACACACGCAAATAGACACACTGTGTATGCACACACGGAAGTACGCTGTCACAGATATTGTATCTCCCTGCTTTTCTTTTCAGCACATGCACAGACGTGTATGTTCTCCCTAGCTCCCCCTTTCTTCTCCTGCACTCTTGCGTGTGCGTAACGCACACAAGCACACACACACACACACACACACACACGCACTGCAGTCTCACTCTACACAACTTTAATCTCTTTCATCATCTTCGTGGCATCGCAAGCCAGTGGAGCAGAGATGACTTGGCTACCTAGATGCTGCTTGCATGCAGCACCCATCCATAATCGTGAAAGAGGCCATTCCCTGATAGCCTTGTTTTATGGCTGCTTATAATTATAATATGTGGCCTTAATAAACTGCTTCCCTCACAGGAAGCAGTTTATTCTGTCATCCTGTCTTCCTGTCTTACTGAATTTATATATATATATATATATATATATATATATATAGAGAGAGAGAGAGAGAGAGAGAGAGAGAGAGAGAGAGAGAGAGAGAGAGAGAGAGAGAGAGAGAGAGAGAGAGAGATAGATAGACAGATAGATAAATATAGATAGATAGATATAGATATATATACCCCCCCCAATTGTACTTGGCCAATTACCCCACTCTTCCGAGCCGTCCCGGTCGCTGCTCCACCCCCTCTGCCGATCCGGAGAGGGCTGCAGACTACCATGTGCCTCCTCCGATACATGTGGAGTCCATCCTCTTCTTTTCACCTGACAGTGAGGAGCTTTGCCGGGAGGTCGTAGCACGTGGGAGGATCACGCTATTCCCCTCAGCCCCCCCCCCCCCGAACAGGCAACCCGACCAGCCAGAGGAGGCGCTAGTGTAGCAACCAGGATGCATACCCACATCCGGCTTCCCATCCGCAGACGCCCGACCAAGCTTGAGGTAACACGGGGACTCGAACTGGCGATCCCCGTGTTGGTAGGTAACGGAATAGACCACCGCGCTACCCGGACACCCACTTCCTGTCGTATTGAAAGGGTGTCTTTTGTCTCTGCCTAACATCCAGCGAGGTCTTGCAAGGCAGGATTCGACACAACCAGTGGTTTTGGATAAGGGACAAGGAGTCTCCTAAATTATTTGTACAGGATCTAGTGTACAGTCCACTCAGGGGGACACTCAGCCACTTACAAATACACAGGCACGCATCACAGTCAAACAAGGTCCCCCCGCCCCACAGACTCCGAGTCAGTAGCTGTTCCAAAGAAGCTTTCCAGATTTTTGAGTGTGTGAGATGGTCGGATCAAGACCGGTCTAGCTCCAACCAGACACGGTCCAGGTTGGACTCGTAAGCGTTTGGTAACTGCATATGCATTCAAAGTCGGGAAAACGCTTGCCGGCTGCAGCCTCTCTCGTCTCCGTGGACTATAATCAGGTATTTCAATATGCAGCAAGACAAACTGTTCCCAAACTTGCAGTCATGTCTGTTTATCCACAAAGAAGTTGCAACCACAGCGTTCGAATTAGAAGAAACCGTCCCATTTAGACCAGATGGAGTATATCGTCTCCTCCGCTCGCAGCTTATCTGGGTGTACAGGCAGTAATGTTCACGGCATCAGGTGATGAGTAAAATGCCACGCTCATCACAAGAGGAACTGCATCTTAAACATCTGGCGGCATCTCGGTGTGATGGTCTGCTCACAAAGAGAGAGAGAGAGCGCCAGAGACACAGCGAGAGAGAAAAGACATCGGCGAGGACAAACATTTTACTTTCCACCTTTTGTACTCTTTAGGTGATGAGTCAGGTGTTTTATTCTCCATTTGCCTATCACCTTGAACCTCCGCATTCCCTATTAGCCAGCTCTCCCAAATGCATTTATCTGGCCCTTTCTTCAGCTCTGTGTCTCCGGCCGCCGGGCCGCCGGGTGCTGCCTTGGCCTGGTAACTGGCTGAGTCATGTATTCATCTTATCAAGACACAACGGCATGAGGCGCCTTTTGTCCCGAGCTCATGATTCTGGGTGGAGAAGCCGTCCTTTGCTTTGTGTTGGTGTCACGACCGGTGAGGCCGCTTTCAGGTGACTTTGTTTCCTCCGTGTCATCGCTCAGTAGAATTAAATGTGGGATACCGAACTATGAAAATTAACACAAACGAAAATAGCTCGTCCTCATGTGAACGCTGCCGTACCTCAGAATAACCCTATCGTCAGGTTTGTACACTCCTTTGTATGGTGGTATGACTGTCCGGTCATATTACACCGCTCTATCGTCAACAGTTATAATAGTTTGCCATTGATTAAAGTGCCAATCTCGGGGCGTCCGGGTAGTGTAGCGGTCTATTCTGTTGCCTACCAACACAGGCATCGCCGGTTCGAATCCCCGTGTTACCTCCGGCTTGGTTGGGCGTCCCTGCAGACACATTTGGCCGTGTCTGCGGGTGGGAAGGCGGATGTGGGTATGTGTCCTGGTCGCTGCACTAGCGCCTCCTCTGGTCGGTTGGGACGCCTTTTCGAGACTGGAGGGAAAAGCATGATCCTCCCATGCGCTACGTCCCCCTGGTGAAACTCCTCACTGTCAGGTGAAAAGAAGCGGCTGGCGACTCCCCATGTATCGGAGGAGGCATGTGGTAGTCTGCAGCCCTCCCCGGATCAGCAGAGGGGGTGGAGCAGCAACCGGGGGTGGGTGGGTGGGGGGGCTCAGAAAATAGAATAATTGGCCAAATACAATTGGGGGAAAAAATAGGGAGGGGGGGGCAGTGGCAATCTTGAAGATTTCCGCTGTCCAATAGATGACTATCTCTTGCTAGTTGACAATCTTTGATACTTCTCGCTGGTTGATTATTATGATGATGATGATTATTATTGTTATTATGATTATTATGTGTGCCGGGTATGAGAAGTTCTGTCTTCTTCCACCAGAGAAGAGAAAAAGTTCTGCCTTACTACTGCTGACTAAAAGAAAAGGTGTTGGTTTCTATCTTCAGGGTTTTTTAGGGAGTTGTTGCTTATCCGATGCGAGGGTCTAAGGACAGCGTGTTGTGTTGCTCTAAAGCCCCCTGAGGCAAATTTGTAATGTTGTGATAATGGGCTATACAAATAAAATTGACTTGACCACTCAACGTTTCTTTGTGGAAAGTGTTGAACCAACACCATTTTAAAAAATGCAAACACTTTCAGAAGCAAAGGCCTTCATGAGCCAAGAGTGAGCTGAATCGTCATTTTAGCACACCTAATAACAGATGATAATGAAGCAGGCCTTCCTTCCAATAGTCACGTTCACTGTCCAATTGTTTTTTGTAGTTTTCAATCCATACAACCGTAGCGCGGCACGGTACACAACGTAAGCAGTCATGGCCTTGTGGTGCTCCCTGATCCTTCAGGTTCAGCCAAGCGCGGTGGCAGACTGAAGATCACGGTCCCCATAACGATTTGCATGCGAAACAAAACCCCGTGCCTTCTGAGTGGGAACAAAGCAACCATTCTCTCGGTACAGTTTCACCCTTTGCCAGTTTCCTTTTAAACAGGGTTTTGGAGAAGTGCCTCTTTCGGTGTTTGTGTTGTCTTTGTGAGGCAGCGACATCTGTGTCTTTGTTCTGACAAGTTTCGGGTCCCATTTTGACCCAGTATGTCCTCATATGTTCGCCAGTTTTTCCCCAGTATGCAGGGTCCGGGCTATAGGTAGCGGGATTTGCGGCAGCAGGTGAGGCCGTCATGGAGGGATTCATGGCGGCTGGGACATCATGGCTAATTCCCAGGGTGTCGGTGGTACAACAGACTGGTGTTTCAGGTGGCTGAAGTGTCGGTCCCTCTGTCTCAGACTCCCTCTTTTTTTTTTTTACCCCCCCCCCCTTTTTCGCCCAATTGTATTTGGCCAATTACCCCACTCTTCCAAGTCATCCCGGTCGCTGCTCCACCCCCTCTGCCGATCCGGGAAGGGCTGCAGACTACACATGCCTCCTCCGATACATGTGGGGTCGCCAGCCACTTCTTTTCACCTGACAGTGAGGAGTTTCACCAGGGGGACGTAGCACGTGGGAGGATCACGCTATTCCCCCCAGTTCCCCCTCCCTCCTGAACAGGCGCCCAGACCGACCAGAGGAGGTGCTAGTGCAGCGGCCAGGACCTTTTCAGACATCTGGCCTCCCACCCGCAGACACGGCCAATTGTGTCTGTCGGGACACCCCACCAAGCCGGAGGTAACACAGGGACTCGAACCGACGATCCCCGTGCTGACAGGCAACGGAATAGACCGCCACGCCAACCAGATGCCCCCGTCTCAGACTCTTTATCTGAGTGAGATGGTTGTGAGGGACGGGCATGGTTAGCTTGGCTGGTGTCTTTGCCATGACTGGAGTTAGCTGCAGCGCCCTCTGCAGTTTTCTCAACCATGTCAGTGTTAGCCCTTAGCTGGCAGTCCTCCTTCTGTGGATCTTCATTAAATATCCTGTCAGTTTTGGGATTTTCTTTAGTAGAGCTTTGTCACCTTCTGTCAGCCATTTTGCTTTTCGTTTTTGTGCTTTCTTTCTGAAATGTTGCTGCTATGCTGTCAAGTAGCATCGACGTGTCATTTGAAAACCACATTGACGAACTTAGCCACATGATGTGGCCAGCAGCTGATTGGGTAAATGTGGCCCACATATAGTATACCCAATCACCTGCTTAATTATTTTAAATGTTTCTCATAGGCCAATAGGGGTCAGGTTTTGTTTTTTTTTCTGCTGAAGTACATTTAAAATAATTAAAAACAGTCTGGCCAACCCGGGGCCCTTGCACATGTGGATCCCCTAGGCTGCAGTATAGGGGAGCCTGTACATTAATCCACGCCTGTTCGCTCATATGGAAAAAGTTCAAGATTATCACTGAAGTTAGCATTCTTATTCATAATGTTGGTCAGTGAAATATGGTTGAACAAAAACCCACAGCTGATAAATATTGAAAGCAACCAATGGTAAACAGTTCCCACGCAGAAGCCACATGGCAAAGAGTTTGCAAGTAACCCTGTGTCCCATGATACGCATACATAGGCTGTGCACAGTGCAAACACAGGCGGTAAAAAATACATCAATGAGTATATATCAATGAATTGTTCAGTCAGTCAAACTATAAATAATCGTTAATGTATAAATAATGCCGGAGTCAAACCATTCATAATGCCGTTTCCTTTGACTTGGCACAGATGAAAGGCATGCTGGGTTGAAAAGATCAAGCGGTGAACTGCTGACGATCCAACGTTCATATTATCCGTTCTACCGTCTCTCTCTTCTGTTTTTTAGCAGTCTTCGCCGTCACTGTGTCCCCCCCCCCCCCCAAAAAAATGTAATTCAAACTGTCCTATTTACTCTTTTGATTTGTTTGTTCTCTCTGTTTCTCTTGCCTTCGACCTTGAACTGAATAATTGAATAATGCACTCTTTTAAAGTACAGCTCCGCTTGCTCGCCATCGATTCGCTAAAAAAAAAAAAACACCACCTGTGTTGGCAAATGTTTTCAGGGATGGAGATGAAGTGCTCGGTCCTCTCTGTGCACGCTAATACCGCCGGAGAAATCTTGCCGTGCATTTCTGATTGCTCCTCTTGTTCCATAAGTCATGAAGCCTTTGGTAATGTCAAGTGTGTGAGAAAAATTAAACAAAAAAATAATAATGAGGTTTTGGCAAAATATACATTGTCTTTGTCGTGATGCGTGCTCAATAATCCCGGTAAGAACATCAGAGAAGGTTGAAACAGTTCATCTGGACACAATGTTTACTGTCAGACTTTTTTTTGGGGGGGGGGTATTTTTCTCCCCTTTTCTCCCCAGTTGTACTTCTCCCCAATTACCCCACTCTTCCCGAGCCGGGGAGGGCTGCAGACTACCACATGCCTCCTCCGATACACGTGGAGTCGCCAGCCGCTTCTTTTCACCTGACAGTGAGGAGTTTCACCAGGGAGACCTAGTGCGTGCTGTGCCCCCCCCCCCCCCCCCCGGAACAGGCGCCCCGACCAACCAGAGGAGGTGCTAGTGCGGCGACCAGGGGACACACCCACATCCCACCTGCGGACACGGCCAATTGTGTCTGTAGGGACGCCCGACCAAGCCGGAGGCAACACGGGGATTCGAACCGGCGATCCCCGTGTTGGTAGGCAACGGAATAGACCGCCGCCCTACCCGGACACCCCACGTTTATCAACAGATACGGTTCGTCACTCAGCATGAGTGACATCACTCCGCTGAATGACGTCACTCATGTTGAGCGATGAACCGTATCTGTCGATAAACCTTCTTTGGACATTTCTTCCCCTGCAGCGACTCTTTGTTTTTCTGTTGGTACCTCTTCCATGGCTTCCTACATGCTAAGCCGGCTCATAATTTGAACATGACTTGGCTTATTCTTTGCCAAAAAAAGTAAGTGTCAGTACAGTTGTGTTTGTGTGTGTGCGTGTGTGTGTGTGTGGGCGGCCTCCCCTTCACTCCCAGCACCCTGTTTAGATGTCGCCCATCGCTCATCTTTAGAAAAGATACCACATCCCCGTCTCCTCCCCTCCCCAGCTCTTTGTACGACCACGGTTTCCTTATCTTTTCATGGCCGTCTGTTATTCTCCGCCTGTGAGTGACGTTGACCCCCGGGGGGCGTGAAGGCATACGGCCTGATAGCCACAGAGCAGCGTGGAAAGCACAAATGTGTGCAAAAACATCTGCACGCACGCATGCATGCATGGGCACATGCGCCTCCCCCCCCCCCCCACACCATGCACATGTGAGCACGTTCACAAAACGCGAGGCGGTACACACAAACACACAGGAGAATGAGAAGACGTAAGTATAATGGGACGGACACACAAGACGGTAGTAAATGGTCTCGAGGCCGACTGAAAAGGACACATGCAGAATATTGCATGGATAGTCCTGTGCGGCGAAGAGGCCTCTTCACATGTAAAGGTTCACATCTATATGTGAGTACATTTCAGTCCCCTGATTTGCTGTCCTTTTCACTGTGGGACGGTAGGCACTCGGCCCGCTGACACGCACTCACTGCGTCTCTTTAGGGACACCTGCGTTGAGATTCCTGCAGGGGAGGTGGCGTCCTCATTATGTGCTCCTGGTATCAATTTTGGTGCTCTGCAGAAATGTCATATTTCAAATTATTCCATGTTTTTTTTTTACAGTTAAGTACCACTGGGGCTTTCCTTCACCCACAGAGAACGCTCTATGGGACAATCATCCTCATCCTCATCATCGTCATTACATTTATATAGCACTTTTCTAGACCACCTGGGCGATGCACGGCAGCCATTTTTGTGCCAGAGCGCTCATCCCACATCAGCTTGAGGTGGAGAGGGAGGAGTCGTTGAGCCAATTACATGGGGGGATGATTAGGTGGCCAGATGGAGAGAGCCAGGTTGGGAGTTTTTGCCAGGACACCGGGGGAGCCCCCTACTCTTTGCGATAAGTGCCATGGGGTCTTTAATGACCGCAGTGAGTCAGGACCTCGGACAATAAACCAAAAAATAAATAGAATAGTAAAAACAAATAAATGAATAAAAATTAAATAAATAAATAGGACAGCGAACAAAATATTGACTGAGTCATAAAAAGATAAATATACCTGGGCAGACCTACAAGGGTGGAGATTTAAACTGAAACGCAAACACATCATTAGCAATGCCCCAGTGAAAAATGAATAGATAAATATGGGTAATTATTGTAAACATGTATTATGAGCGCTGATATTATATCCAAACTAGTTTAATGATCATATAGCAGTTTGTGTCTAAATTTTTTTGGTTTTTTTTTTGTGGATCCAATATAGTGTCCCTCATCCCCAAGTCCCACAACATCTGCAGTCGGTGCCGCAACATGCAGCCAATATTGAACAGGGCCCCAGGAGGCTCTCGACCGGCTGACACGTGTTGTTTCTGTTAAAATAAACCAGCCGTCTCCTTCCAGACTGTGGTTATCGAATGAATTCAGTTAATCCCATTCATTCTAGAGGTAGTCTCGCAAACTTGAACCCGGCATCAGTGAAACGCTTAGCAACAACTACGAATGAAGACATAATTTGCCCCGCTCAGGACTGACAAAACGTTGACGGATCAGAACCTCGTCAAGCTTCCTGGGTGCTTCGCGGTACTCGCGGTAAATCTAATTAAGGAGGAGTAATAACACTTTGTGTTGTGCTGTAAAATAAAATTAAAAAAAAAAAAACCAGACATCACAGCCAGCCTAATTCAAAGAGATAGTAGTTCAATATATACTTTAGTATTCTCTGCGCAGTGCTGAACAAGTCTGCTGAGGTTCAGAGCCGACCAGAGCTGATCAGAGCTGCGGAGGAGGGGGTTTGACAAAACAACTGCTTCGGAGGAGTGTATAATGGGCAGAAATGTAAGACTGCAAAACTCAAACACACTTGCACATCTTACTCATGCATACAGACGTCCTGTGTGTGTGTGTCTGTGGTCCCCGGTCTCCCACCGTGTTCTTTCACTCCAACTTCACTCCGCTCATTTTCGCCCTGTTTCTTCCTCCCCAGTGTCACATTCAATCTTTCATTCTCTCCCTCTCTCGTCTTCTGTTTTTTCAAACTAATTGCCTCCCTCTGAGTCAGTCTTTCTCTGGCCACTTAGCCACCTTCCTGTTGGCTCTCCCTCCCTTTTTCATGGGCAACGTGCTTAGAGGAGGTTGCTAGAAAGCTAACATATGTCCACTGTCACATGTCATATTCGTCAAATTCCACCTCCTCGTGCGATCAGGATCTCCTGCTCCTCATTGTCTCCTCACTCATTTCCTCGCTCAGTCCTGGCTTTGTCTGAGACTAACAAAGGCAAGGCTGGGGCTGTCCTCAACTCGTTCCCCTTGATTCTAGCCTCTTTTACAAATACTCGAGTTGGGCGTCCAGGTAGCGTAGCGGTCTATTCCGTTGCCTACCAACACGGGGATCGCCGGTTCGAATCCTCGTGTTACCTACGGTTTGGTCGGACGTCCCTACAGACACAATTGGCCGTGTCTGCGGGTGGGAAGCCGGATGTGGGTATGTGTCCTGGTCACTGCACTAGCGCCTCCTCTGGTCGGTCGGGGCACCTGTTCAGGGGGGAGGGGGTAGCATGATCCTACCACATGCTACATCCCCCTGGCAAAAGGCATGAGGCAGTCTGCAGCCCTCCCCAGATTGGCAGAGGGGGTGGAGCAGCGACCGGGACGGCTCGGAAGAGTGGGGTAATTGGCCGGATACAATCGGGGAGAAAAAGGGGAGGGGGGGGATACTCAAGTTGCTTTCTAACTCTCTCCCTCTCCTCTGGAATCAAGTACGCGGGGCCTTGGATTTTACAAATGCTACAAATGCTATTGTGCAGATGCTAAAATCTGCCATTGCAAATGCGGATCAATAGATATTTCACTAATAAACAGCTAGAAAACGTGAAAAAGAGGGGGCTCCTGTATATGTACTCAAATAGTACATACATGAAAGATGCATAGGCTATAAACAAACAACATTGCATCCGGTGTAGTCTGCATCTGAACCATTTTTTTTTTGTGTTGATTGCCTGTATTCAGCTTGTATGTGCTATTTGAGCAATTAAACCCTACATTTCTGCATTTTGGGGGTTTCTCAACTTCTGCTTTGATCAATTAAAAACTTCACAAATGGAAAATACACAACCATATTTCACATTTGCGTGCCCACATACACACACAAGCACACACACACACACTCACACACACACATTATCGCTGCATTAGCCGCCTGTGTTGTTTTCTTGTCTGATCTGTATTTTCACACTGTGTGCTATATTCTTTCCATTTAAATCAATTTTTTGCTTTCTTTTTGATTGTTATCAATAAGTGTATGAAGTCTTTAATGAATCAGAAAAACTACAAGGACTGCAAGAACACATATATCCAAACTTCTGCGTCCTGTCAGACCGCAGACGGTGTTTCCTCTTCAGGTGGAACTCTGGTCAGGGCCGTGGTCCTTGGACCCACAGGACGCAGCAGACCAACCTCCCTCAGCCGATCCAACGCTAGGTCTACCAGCCAGACACCTTCAACACACCTCCCCGCACTCCACACATTGACACTAAAAACACAGTCAAGGCTAGGCGAGGCCGCCACCAGACCGCCATCGGTGTTATCGGAACTGCCGGTCTGCATGGGCTAGCAGTTAGCTTAGCCTGCCCCGCTACCACATCCTGTCAGACCACCCTCAGTGTTACCTCTTCGGGTACAGCTCCAGGCAGGGCCGTGGTCCCTGGGCCCACAGGACGCAGCAGACCAAGCTCCCCCAGCCATCAAATGAAGACGAACCTGGACGTGGACAAAGACACTGCATGGGTGAGGCCGCCGTAAATGTGAATTTGCACCACCATCTTCCCACACTGGTACTGGGTGAAGCCGCTGCAGATGTGAATTTGCGCCGCCATCTTTCCACACCTGAAAATGAAAAATGAAGCTTCTGGATTTAGATTTAAATCAATTAAACACCACATATGCCAGTCTAAACCTACCCCAACGTCTTTTTCACCTCTTTTGTATCCCTTACCCGTATGTCACTCTCTTTGGTGTCCTTCCTCTCTATCCGTCTCTCTTCTCTGCTCGGTATCGCTGACAATGACCCAAGGCAGAACGTTTCATCCATCATTGGTGCAACCGTGGCCCTGATTGTTATTTCATTTTCGCTCCCCTCTAGTCTCATGTATTCAGGTGCTGCAGTCTCCCCCGATTGGTTCCTGCAGGCCGAGATTCATCATCCATTTGGAAGACTCTTGCCAAGTTTGAAAACCCCTTACATCAAATGATAGTGCACTGAGAAAGTGCCCAGGTTTCATTTGTGGTTTTCTTTTGTCTAGAGGGAGTGCGGAGGCTTACAATCCTTTGCGGGTAAATTAATTCACTTTTGCTCTTACTTCCATTTTCTCTGGCTCCATTTGTGATCCTTAGCTAGGTATTGTATTTACCCTGACCTTACTATTTTTAAAGTTTGGAGCAAATCTGCTAAGTTTTCCTGCATAGTTTAGCGTCGCCTCCGCTTCTCCACCCTGGACGCCTTGGGGATGTAACACAGAATTACATATTTATCTTCTTTCTCTCTCAGCTCTATTTCTCCTTCTCTTCTGTTTTGTCATTTTCAATTGCAGTCCCTTCACTCAAAAGTGAGACGCCACAGTGCTAGTAATTAATTCTCTCACACACCAGCTATCTCCTCATGCCTTTCACTACGACACACACACATGCACACGCAGACGCACGCACACACAAATCATGCCACCTCCACCATCATCTTTCTCTCTTTCTGTCATCTAGAATATTTCCCCCTCCCTTCACTCGTTTCTCTTCCTCTTCCACAACAGCTGTCTGTCACAGACTCCTCCATTCGCGATTCTTTCCCTCTCAAAGATGGCACAGTGAGTCAGGCACCCCCTACTGCCTTTTGGGTTTTCTATCACTTGATCAAAAATGTACTGCATTGCAGCAGTCCCTATTATCTCTAGGATGGGGATGAATGAAACATTATGGTGCCGTGCCAGTGAAAGAAACAGTTTGGTCCTGTGCCACACAACTTCAGCGGGAAGAGCGGGCCTGCATCTCTATTTGAAACAACATTTAAATAACTGTCAGTGCGACAATGCTTACCGACCTGCCACCTTGATAACGTTGAAGAAAACTAAAGATCGAGGGGTCATGATAGATATTATGGCAAGCTTAGGGAAACACAAAATAGATGGCTAGATTTAGTGAAAACAAAACAGGAATGAGTGATTTTGATGAGAATTCACTAATTGGGGTCTGGTTCTGCACTTGTTTGCATTTGCACTCCAGGCCTACAGAGAGCACCAGTACCAGAAAGTTGGGTCAGGCATAGCATTAAGGGCGCTGGAGAGTACCTGTGCCGTACCATTTCACAATGGAGGTGTGGTATTGGTGACACCAGCAAAACTAACTAAAAAATAAAGCGAAGAAAGCCGCTCTATTTTGTTGTATTCTTACAACAGATTTGTTCTCTGCATTTAACCCATCCTATTGTATAGGAGCAGTGGGCAGCTGTGGCACCCGGGGTCCAACTCCAGTTCTTTCCATTGCCTTGCTCAGGGGCACAAACAGGAGTATTAACCCTAACATGCATGTCTTTTTGATGGTGGGAGGAAACCCATGCACACACGGGGAGAACATGCAAACACCACACAGAAAGGACTTGGGATGGCCTGGGGTTTGAACCCAGGACCTTCTTGCTGTGAGGAAACAGTGCTAACCACTGGGCTACCGTGCCCAATAAGTATTACAAGCACGCATGCACACAACAATTACATGACTTAGAGTAAAATAATCAACATGCAATCTACACTCACTGGCCACTTTATTAGGTACACCTTGCTAGTACTGGGTTGGACCCCCTTTTGCCTTCAGAACTGCCTTAATCCTTCGTGGCATAGATTCAACAAGGTACTGGAAACATTCCTCAGAGAGTTTGGTTCATATTGACATGATAACATCACGCAGTTGCTGCAGATTTGTCGGCTGCACATCCATGATGCGAATCTCCCGGTCCACCACATCCCAAAGGTGCTCTATTGGATTGAGATCTGGTGACTGTGGAGGCCATTTGAGTACAGTGAACTCATTGTCATGTTCAAGAAACCAGTCTGAGATGATTCGAGCTTTATGACATGGCGCGTTATCCTGCTGGAAGTAGCCATCAGAAGATGGGAACACTGTGGTCATAAAGGGATGGACATGGTCAGCGACAATACTCAGGTAGGCTGTGGCGTTGACATGATGCTCAATTGGTACTAAGGGGCCCAAAGTGTGCCAAGAAAATATCCCCCACACCATTACACCACCACCAGCAGCTGGAACCGTTGATACAAGGCAGGACGGATCCATGCTTTCATGTTGTTGACGCCAAATTCTGACCCTACCATCCGAATGTCGCAGCAGAAATCGAGACTCATCAGACCAGGCAACGTTTTTCCAATCTTCTATTGTCCAATTTTGGTGAGCCTGTGCGAATTGTAGCCTCAGTTTCCTGTTCTTAGCTGACAGGAGTGGCACCCGGTGTGGTCTTCTGCTGCTGTAGCCCATCTGCCTCAAGGTTCGACGTGTTGTGCGTTCAGAGATGCTCTTCTGCATACCTCGGTTGTAATGAGTGGTTATTTGAGTTACCGCTGCCTTTCTATCAGCTCGAACCAGCCTGGCCATTCTCCTCTGACCTCTGGCATCAACAAGGCAAACCATCAACAAGGCCCACAGAACTGCCGCTCACTGGATATTTTCTCTTTTTCGGACCATTCTCTGTAAACCCTAGAGATGGCTGTGCGTGAAAATCCCAGTAGATCAGCAGTTTCTGAAATACTCAGACCAGCCCGTCTGGCACCAACAACCATGCCACGTTCAAAGTCACTTAAATCACCTTTCTTCCCCATTCTGATGCTCGGTTTGAACTGCAGCAGATCGTCTTGACCATGTCTACATGCCTAAATGCATTGAGTTGCTGCCATGTGATTGGCTGATTAGAAATTTGCGGTAACGAGCAGTTGGACAGGTGTGCCTAATAAAGTGGCCGGTGAGTGTATATTACGATCTCAGTAAGGTAGCTAGTAGTTAATGTCATTATCTGATTACTCAACTTGGAATAAAACCCATCACACAAACCATGTAACACTAACTAACATACAGCTCTGTAATAGCAAGCCAAAAACAACCGATACTATTGCAATGGTCAAAAACAAACTGTAGCCGCTCAACCTAGGCCGAGACGGGTATTTTGGTAGGCAGCACAGAATGAACACACAATTCTAATGGACCGTCCATTCATAAACGAGCACAGAAACAGACACACAAATAGGCCCAAGGCTAGGCCAACATCTTACCCTGTGTTAATTTGATCCCATGATTAAGAAATATCCCTAATAGAATCAAACTATTATCTCATACTTTTAACAGTGACCAAGATGTTCTTTCATCCTTGCATTCCTCTGTGCGAATTCCTTGACAATATTTGTTAAATCCATCTGGCGAGCGCACTTGACCTTCAGTGCTGAGAATCACGAGTCCAGAGGGTCTGTCCTGGGACATGTTGCTTCTCAGATAGTTTTTGATGAGTTTAAGTTTTGAAAAAGATCTCTCAACACACAGTCCATCTTCGAAGTATAGCACAGCCATTTATGAGGGACCTTACAACCAGACTTAGATCGTTTGCAATAATAGTCATTTGAGAAGCACCTGCTATTTTTATCCCTGGGAAAGGGTCCCTCAGGTTTGCGTGAACCTGGTCCTCTTCACCGTGGGATCTGTTAAATCCACATGGAAATTAGTTCTGTCTGATGGATACTGTTCACCATTTCTGCAGGTGATGTTGTTACCTCCTCTTGATTACCATCATCAGGCTCGGCCCCCATGCCTACCTGTTGATCAGGAGGGATGCAGCTTGTAGCGTTAGCCTCCACGTTGCTACAACAGACGCACCTACGTTTGTCCCAGTGCTATCTGCATTGGCATCCCCTGCATTTGTAATCGCTTTCACTGCCATAAATATTGAACATATTTTGGTAGTTTTGTTTGTTTTGTTTTTTTTATTTCTGTTTTTGCCATTATCACGCTCCACTGAGGTATTTTCGCTTGATCGTTTTGGATCGCTGCTGCAGATGTGCCTTTTCGTGGCCAATGTTTCACATGACATCTACACAAGGTTTAAGTTCAAAATCACTGGGGCAACTGTGATTGGTTAACACAGGCTATCATTGTTTTAAATGTATTAATTTTAAAACAATTTCAAGGTTGATAGCACAATAAAGGTTTGCTTCCTGAGGTTTTTATTTTTAAAAATTATATGTGATGGCCTGGTGGCCTGTCCAGGGTGTCTCCCTGCCTGCCGCCCAATGACTGCTGGGGTAGGCTCCAGCATCCCCGCGACCCCCCTGAAAGCAGGATAAGCGGTTAGGATAATGATAGATGGATATATTTATATATATATATATATATATATATATATATATATATATATATATATATATACACACACATATGTATATATATATATATATATATATATATATATATACACATATATATACACACACACACATATATGAGTGTGCGACAAGCTACACCCACAGTGTGTGCCTTGCGCGCCCCGCCCCTACACCTCTGTGAAGTACTGCTTGCTCTACAGAACAAAGACTCCCAAAACCTTCCAGATATAAGAGGACAGCACTCACCCATGACAAGAGCATTGACTCGGGACATATAGTGTTGAAACCTGGGGAGAAAATGTGGGGGGCCATGTAGACCATAATTCCAACTCACCTCTCGTACACACCGTTGAAAACGTTTAGCCTCTCACAAACACTGCTGAAATACATCCACATTCACTACTGAACACCACTCATACCTACTAGTGAGGCAAAGGGTTTTCAATGGTGTGTATGAGTGGTGAGTTTGAATTATGGCCTACACGGCCCCCCATAGCAACTGGTCTCACCCACACTGTGATGGCTCACCTAGAAGGAGGCCATTGGGAGTAGTGCTGAACTCCCAATACTACCACGCCTACCTCTGGCAGACCTGGTGAGAGAGCAACTGACAGGCCATATCCAATTAACCACCAGCTGCAGCTAGTCTGCACGCACTCCACACAAGCCCAAAAGACCAAGAATTTGGGGGGGAGAGAGAGAGAGTAGAGTGGAAAGGAGAAACGTGAGTACAGCTTGTTGTAAAAGGACATGGCGGTTGTTGACCATATTCTTTGACGGAGGCATTGGAGGAAGAGTGATCCCGGCAATCAGACAGCACAGTAAGATAGGACCACAGACACGAACAACGGATGAACGGCAAAGACGGCTTGGTACCTTGTTTTCCTCTCGTGTCTCACCCCCTGCCCCTTCTGCCTTCCAGAGTGACCCCTATTAAGTCTCCCAACACACCGTAAAGAAGGACCCCAACCATGAAGAACCTCAGTTTGACCCAGCCCCACTCCCTGCTCCACTGTTTAATCAAGTGTATTTGAGTTCTGCAACACTAGTTTGTCCTGGGACCCCCACCCCCAACTCTCACACACATACACACACACACACAATAAACAACACATAAAACCATTTGCAGACAAGTTCTTGCAATGAATATTAAAGGCACACATGTTAAAGAAGCGCTATTTGCAAGTCAACCATCTGTGTGAGAGTCTGATTTAAGCTGACGTAGGTGATGGCAGGAAACACAAATAAACACACTTGTGGTGGAGGTGGTGGAAAAGAAGTGAACATGCAAAATCCTCTAGAAAAATGCACAACATGGTCAGGTTGTAAAGAGAATTTGCAAAGATGAACACACGCACACACGTGCACACATGCGAAGTATTGACAAAGCTTCAGTACAATGCATGATGTCGAAAACAATCTTCTGGGGTGAAATATAGCCAAGTATTACTTTTTGAGTAGTAAATCAGGGCCTTTCCGGGCTGTTAAAACTGTCAGCCAGTGTTGGGGTGGATCAGTGCTGTGCCATTAAGCTTGAATTGGTTGTTGCTGTCAAGGAACAGACCTTTTAGCACCTCCAGATATAATATGGTCGCATCAACTTCTCTTCCGGCCACCCATCTTTTTCCTTCATCGTTCATTGTCCATGTCCTTCACTCCTCCATTTCTCAACCTTTTATGCTTCCTTCCACCAAACTCTCTCCTTACCTCCCATCGTTTCCTCTTCAGATCCCTGGCTTTATGATAACAGCGGAGTGGACTTCCGAAACCCTGTGTGTGTGTGTGTGTGTGTGTGTGTGTGTGTGTGTGTGTGTGTGTGTTCAAGAATTCCTGAAATGACAAATGGGTCATCTGTTGCACATGGGTGTCCATCCCTAACATCCCTCCCTCACTCTTAAACCTCCTCCTTGCTGTGGCTTATACTACAAATCTCTCTGATAACTTCCACATGCATCCAAGGGTGCTCTTGTGGTGTCTCTGCTCGTTTGACTTCACATTCCTCCTTTTTCCTCTGTTTTTTCTTTTTTTTTTCACATTCCCGGAACTTAAGACGAGAAGATTTTTAAAACCCTACCCAACTTTAAAAATGTAGACCACCGTACACCCAACAGACATAGCAATATATAACCGAAAGTATCCCAAGACTCCTGAAATGTCACCGACATCGGGACTCCTGGGCACAGAAATCTCCAAAATCCTACTTGACACCCATCAAAACAACAATGGACGCTGGCCGTATGCCACGGGATCTGCCTCCCCGCCGTGCAGATGTGTGATCACAAATATCAAACATGGTTTGCTATGGGCCAAGGACAGCCGGGCCACCCTGATATGACTGACTCCTTCAACCCCCCCCCCCCACACACACACACTACCAAATACTCTTTGCTGATTGGCGGCCCTGACCAAGCGTTTTCCCATTGGTTGTCGGGATGGGCACATCTTGGGTAAACTGGCCCACTTCTGTGCTTGTGTGTCCCCAGTGTAAGGACACAGGATGCGTGTCCCCAGTGTAATCGCACAAGATGTGTGTCCCCAGTGTAAGGACATAAGATGTGTGTACCCAGTGTAAGGGCACAAGATGTGTGTCCCCAGTGTAAGGGCACAAGATGTGTGTCCTCAGTGTAAGGGCACAAGATGTGTGTCCCCAGTGTAAGGGCACAAGATGTGTGTCCCCAGTGTAAGGGCACAAGATGTGTGTACCCAGTGTGAGGACACAGGATATGTGTCCCCACTGTAAGGACACAGGATGCGTGTCCCCAGTGTAAGGGCACAAGATGTGTGTCCCCAGTGTAAGGGCACAAGATGTGTGTACCCAGTGTGAGGACACAGGATATGTGTCCCCACTGTAAGGACACAGGATGTGTGTCCCCAGTGTAAGGGCACAAGATGTGTGTCCCCAGTGTAAGGACACAGGATGTGTGTCCCCAGTGTAAGGGTACAATATGTGTGTCCCCAGTGTAAGGACACAGGATGTGTGTCCCCAGTGTAAGGGCACAAGATGTGTGTCCCCAGTGTAAGGACACAGGATGCGTGTCCCCAGTGTAAGGGCACAAGATGTGTGTCCCCAGTGTTAGGGCACAAGATGTGTGTCCCCAGTGTAAGGACACAGGATGTGTGTCCCCAGTGTTAGGGCACAAGATGTGTGTCCCCAGTGTTAGGGCACAAGATGTGTGTCCCCAGTGTAAGGGTACAATATGTGTGTACCCAGTGTGAGGGCACAAGATGTGTGTCCCCAGTGTAAGGGTACAATATGTGTGTACCCAGTGTGAGGGCACAAGATGTGTGTCCCCAGTGTAAGGGCACAAGATTTGTGTCCCAAGTGTATGGGCACAAGATGTGTGTCCCCAGTGTAAGGACACAGGATATGTGTCCCCAGTGTAAGGACACAGGATGTGTGTCCCCAGTGTAAGGACACAGGATGTGTGTCCCCAGTGTTATGGCACAAGATGTGTGACCCCAGTGTAAGGACACAGGATGCGTGTCCCCAGTGTAAGGACACAGGATGCGTGTCCCCAGTGTAAGGACACAGGATGCGTGTCCCCAGTGTAAGGACACAGGATGCGTGTCCCCAGTGTAAGGACACAGGATGCGTGTCCCCAGTGTAAGGACACAGGATGCGTGTCCCCAGTGTAAGGACACAAGATGTGTGTACCCAGTGTAAGGGCACAAGATGTGTGTCCCCAGTGTAAGGACACAAGATGTGTGTACCCAGTGTAAGGGCACAAGATGTGTGTCCCCAGTGTAAGGGCACAAGATGTGTGTACCCAGTGTAAGGGCACAAGATGTGTGTTCCCAGTGTAAGGGTACAAGATGTGTGTCCCCAGTGTAAAGGTACAAGATGTGTGTCCCCAGTGTAAGGACACAGGATGCGTGTCCCCAGTGTAAGGGCACAAGATGGGTGTTGTAAGGAAGGAAGAGGAGGGAAAAAAAGAAAGATTGTGTCAGTTGCTACTTATCCCTTTCTCTTTTTCCTCTTAGGCCTAATATGGAAGGATGATCGATGTACACTGTGGTCCAGCGGGCCGTGTCATTATTAATCGGGTGCAGCCTACACCTTTAATCTGACATTTAAATTCATAATGGAGACGTCTCGATGGCTTCCTGAAAAGAAAGTTTTTTGCATTTACATCTCACTGAAATGTTTTAAACACACCCTCGTCTAATTTAATCGCTCAGTTACTATAACGCACATTTTCCGATGATGGTGTTCACTATGATTTGTTTGTATTGGATAATATCTATTATAACGACCTTTTCTTTATTGATTTTTCAGCGTATGATCTGCTGCAACCACACAGTCTGCCGTGTCATGTTACTGTCCATTCTGCCTTGTTCTTTTGTGTGCGTGTATGTGTGTGCATGTGTGTGTGTGTGTGCATGTGTGTGTGTGTGTGTGTGTGTGTGTGTGTATGATACATGTGCATGTTCTGGGATACAGGCAGCGAATGAACGTTACGTGTTTGTGTTTATGAATGTTATGTTTTGTATGTGTATCTGTACATTGTGGTGTGGTTATCTGTATGTTTCTGTGCATGAACTGGCTGTGAAAACAAATATCCTGCAGGATAAGAGACTATATCCATCCATCTATCTATCAGTCGATCACTTTATCTATCTATCTATCTATCTATCTATCTATCTATCTATCTATCTATCTATCTATCTATCTATCTATCTATCTATCTATCTATCTATCTATCTATCTATCTATCTATCTATCTATCTATCTATCTATTCTGTTCCACCTGTCTCTCCCCCTGCCTTTCCTTGCATGCGTCTCTTCTTCTCTACACTTCTGTTTCTCTGTTTGATCTCTCTCTTTTCCCCTCACTCTTTTTCTAGCTCTCGCTCTTATCCATCATGCTGCCCCCTCTCCTTTTATTTCTTCATTTAGTTTCCTTTCTTAGCTAGCTCAACGGTGGGTAGTAGCCATGAAGGGCAGACTCTTGGCCTCCTGCTCACATTGGCACGCATACATACACGGAAATGCATGCACACACACACAAACACACACACACACACACACACACACACACACACACACACACATACACACACACACACACACACACACACACACACACACCTGCCTACTGCCTGGAGAATACTGATGAATTCTGTTTCCCTCCGGTTAGGAAATACGCAGTTTCCTATGGATTGTATAATGGATCATCAAGCTGACTGACTTTGTGTATGTGCGCGCGCGCATGTGTGTGTGTGTGTGCGTGCGTGCGTATGTCTGTGTTTAGCAAATGTTACAGTGCACGTTTGTACATATTTGTATCAACCCCCCCCCCGCCTTTTTTTCTCTCCCCAATTGTACTTGGCCAATTACCCCACTCTTCCCAGCCATCCCGGTCGCTGCTCCACCCCCTCTGTTGATCCGGGGAGGGCTGCAGACTACCACACGCCTCCTCCGATACATGTGGAGTCGCCAGCCACTTCTTTTCACCTGACAGTGAGGAGTTTCACCAGGGGGACGTAGCGCGTGGGAGGAACACGCTATTCCACCCAGCCACCCCCCGAGCAGGCGCCCCGACCGACCAGAGGAGGCGCTAGTGCAGCGACCAGGACATATACCCACATCCGGCTTCCCACCCGCAGACAATTGTGTGTGTAGGGACGTCCGATCAAGCCGGAGGTTACACGGGGATTAAACCGGCGATCCCTGTGTTGGTAGGCAATGAAATAGACCGCCATGCTACCCGGACGCCCACATACTTGTATTTTGAATGTGTGTGTGTGTGGTTAATAAATGTGGGTTCATTTAGGTTGATCACACAAAAACCCAAAACAACACACACACACAAATTGCCAAATTCGCCGACAAGCAGTCAGATGGCTCTTGTTGAAAGGATCGTCTTTTTCACTTTTTCTGTTTTATTTTGTGTAGTTTGGATTTGACGTCGTCTCCCACAAACACGAAAAAACCCAAAACAAACAAAGACCAAAAACCAAAAGCATGCTTTCCTAAATGTCAGCGATGGCTGCTTTTCAACGGAAAACAAGAAATCTTCCATGCACTGTTCAGATCTGCTAAATGATTATCGTTTTAGGGATCTGGGATACAGCTCCACGTGCGGGTCCCAGATCGGGGTGGGCTGCAGAGGATCAGTCTTGGACCTGACAGGGAACCAACAGCTTGCCAGGAGACTGGAGCACGGCGGCGGACATACCGTCACGCTGCTGCCCTGCTGCCGTGCCAACATTTTGGATGAGATTTGTTTGACAGTAAAATGCACTCTGTGCATAACCGTAGTCCGCTGACTTCCGGTTTCGACCGCGGCAGTCACACCAGTTTCCGGTTTATTGCCGCGCGCTATCGTCAACGCCATACTGTTCGCGACACCACGGATTAATGTCAACGACGTGTACAGTTACAAGGGTGAGTACTTAATCCTATAGTCTAGCCTAGTTTCTAGCGTAGCTTGACGTCTTGTTCTTCTTCGTAGAGTTTGTACTCGCCCTCGTACCTGTGGCTGTAGCTTGACACGCACAACTTGAAGCCTTTCACCCGTTTGCTGGCGGTTGCAGGTGAAAGTGCGTCGAAAACTCTACACGCCGTTGACATTTATCCCTGGCAACTCTTGTAGCTATGCCACTGACGATGGCGTACGGCAATAAACCGGAAACGGGTATGACTGCCGCGGTCGAAACCGGAAGTCAGCGGACTACAGTTGTGCGGGGAGCCCATTATGCGTACTGGTCGTTGTAGACACACATGCAAATGTTCTAGCGCGCGCGCACACACACACGCTCAGGGATAATGTAGAAGACGAGATTAAAAGAAAAGGAAAAAAATACTTAAGAGAGGATCTAATGGAAAAAACTGGTTATTTTATCAATACATGTACACTTGGCCCTTGTTCCTTTCGTCCACTAATGCATCTAATACATCCTAATGTCATAATGAATCTCCTGGAAAGAGGGCTAGATGGAGGGAGTGTAGAAATACGGGGTGGGGAGGACAGCAAAGCATAAGCTTGAGTGCTGAAGGTAGACAGATTTGGAGAGAGACGGGGAGAAACGTCGGGGGTGACAGGAGAAATGCTGTTCAGGGTAAAAAGCTTTAGGCTAAAGATAGGCTCATTAAAAATCTAAAGAGCCCATGAGAGTGGGGCGGTGTGTATGTATGTGTGTGTCTGTGGGGGGGGGGGGGTTGGATGGGGAGAGGGTTTGTTAGAAACAGAGAGATTAAAGGGAGCGATGGACAGGTAAGAGACACGAGAGAGAGAGAGAGAGAGAGAGAGAGAGAGAGAGAGAGAGAGAGAGAGAGAGAGATGAGGAGAATAGGAAATGCAGCGGAAGACCAAGGGAATAGAAAAGAAAGGGGGCGACAGAGGGAGAGAGAGGGAGAGAGAGAGGGAGAGAAATCTCTTCTCCATGATGTCTTATAGGCGAGGGGAGCATGCCATTTCCATAGCATAGCCCCCGCCTGCATCCCTGCTCCTCTCCTCTCATCCGATACGCAATAGCCTGCACACATCCAGTCAGCTGAGATAGAAAAATGCCTCATTGTCATTTTCCCATGTCCGTCCCTTCTCTAATTGAAAAGTGGTGTGGGGGGAGGGAGGGTGGGTGATACGGAGGGTAAAAAGAAGGGAGATAGCGAGAGATGAGGGAGATAGATGTGAAACTGGAGGGAGGGTGTGATCGGCACGTCACCGCCGCTGCAGAGAATTGGATTATTTTGATATGAGTGTGTCTGTGCTGCAAAAGCGTGCAGAGCTACATGGTGAAGGCCTTGTGATTGACTAGATCTGCCGTATCCAATACAGAAGTGAAGGTGGATCTGAAGTTTGTTTTTTCTTGTCCGAACTAACAGGATGCTGGAGGTGGTCAGTCCTCCCTCGTTGTAGATATCAGATGACATTATCTGAGGATCTCTGGATGTTTCAGCTCATACTCTTCTGGGATAGAATTGATTAAATCACTTGTGAAAGTACTGTGAGAAGTGAATTTTTTTCAGAGATGTTCACTTCGAGGCCGTCCGGGTGGCGTGCGGTCTATTCTGTTGCCTACTAACACGAGGATCGGTGGTTCGAATCCCCATATTACCTCTGGCTTCGTCGAGCGTCCCTACAAACAAAATTGGCCGGTTCTATGGGTGGGAAGCCGGATGTGGGTATGTGTCCTGGTTGCTGCACTACAGCCTCCTCTGGTCGGTCGAGGTGCCTGTTCGGGGGTGGGGGGATGGCGTGATCATCCCATGCGCCACGCCCCCCTGGCGAAACTCCTCACCGTCAGGTGAAAAGAAGCGGCTGGCGACTCCACATGTATCGGAGGGGACATGTGGTCGTCTGCAGCCCTCCCCGGATCGGCAGAGGGGGTGGAGCAGCGACCGGGACGGCTCGGAAGAGCAGGGTAGTTGGCCGGGGACAGTTGGGGAGAAAAAGAAACATTCGCTTCTTTGTGATAATGTACACACATCTATTCAAGGAGCTTTGCGGGAGATGAGGTAGCATTTCTGAATTAATGACTTAGCATTGCTGCTGGCTAGGTGCCTCGCCATGTGACCGCAGCCCGCCTTAAGTCTTCACAGCCACATCAACGCTGCGGCCTGGAAAGAGAACGATTTCCAGCACTTTATCCCCAGCTGTCGGTTATTTAACATGACACCAAGGACGGAAATATATGAAAAAGTGTCTGACACAAAGAGACACAAAAAGACAGAGGGTGTTAGAGAAGGAGTAAGTGACATATTGGGGGAGGAGAGAGACAGAGAGACAGAGCTAGCTAGAGAGAGAGAGAGAGAGAAGGAGAGGGGGGGGGGGGAGAGACAGACAGAGAGAGAAGGAGAGAGGCAGAGGGAAACCGACAGCGGGATGGGTCTTGAGAGGAATGGGAGCAGAAAAGGAGAGAGAGCCTTTGAGGAGAGAGCAGCTGTTCAGTGGAGCTGCTGGAGGGCAAAATCCAGAATGCATGACAATGGGAACCTCCAAGGCCGTGGCGAACGCATGCACAAAACACACATCCATGCAAGTAAATGTAGACGTTTATATGCACACACACACAAGCAGGGTAAACTTTGAGTTTAGTGTCTCTTCCCATCAGACGATTTTCTCATTCTGCTTTAGTGTCAGGGAAAGAGAGGGGGGAAGGATGATGTCGCATCAAATGAGAAGAGCCCGTCTCATCGGTGCACAAGTCTTTATCGAAGTTCTTTTCTGGAGACGGGGTTTTATCGGGGGGGGGGGTCAAACGGCTGATCGCGAAATAAACACCAAGATCAAGATGCAGAGCAAAAATCCGATGTTTAAATGAAGGCAGGAGGGACGTGTTTTTAATGAAGGGTCTGCGACCAACAGGACGGGTTAGAGAGGAGAGCAACCGAATAGCCGAGATGAGGACACGTTGAAGGAGAGATCCTACACGCGACGTCGTACTGCTGCACTACTGCCGAAGTGACAGCTGCTAGAGAATATGAAAGCGCTCTCTGTCAAAAAAAGAAGTCTAACAAGTCACTTGAAAAGCGTGTATTTGATGCATACAAGATGTCTACTTCAAATCGTGGCAGAAAGTTAAGGCTAGAGATGAAAAATTGAACCATCCACCTCTTGAACCGGGTGACCCCACTGAATTCACTTGTAATCGGAACCTCACCAGAGCTATCCACCCATTATCCATACCCTCTTGATCCAGTTCAGGGTCATGGGGGTTGGGTGGAGTGGGGGGGGGGGGCTGGAGTCTACCCAAGCAGGCATTGGGTAGAAGGTGAGGAGACACCCTGGACAGGTTATCAGCCCATAACAGGGTCCACAAACACACTATCCCAGGTCCTCCATAGCAAAACTTGCAGGGAAATTTGGCCAAATTCTGGTCTCAGACTGTCAGGTACTGAGTCTGAGTCTGGGTACACATAGATACAGTGAGTTGGCCCACACTTTTGGGGTCACATACTTATAAATGTCATTTTACTGTCTTAATAGATTAAGGCTTATTGGGCATAGCATTTAAGAGATCCCTTAACAAGTGCCAGCAAGCCCAGCCTCGAAATTAATATTTTTGAAGAGTTTACCCCCATGTTGTTAAGAGAGTCCCACAAGCTAATATAATCAGCCGTGTGATGTTTTAACCAGATGTCGATGATCATGCAGAGCTCAAGTTTTTGGGGAGACCCTAACCAATGTGCGGCTTGATTTTCTCTACAAACTTGTCCTTTTGCTTATGCATACCAGCCGCATTGTGTTTCCACAGCAAATGCGCTGCCTGCGCTGTGCGTATTGACATGTGCATGTCTGAGCTGTATCTACTGAGACCGAGCACATCTTGTTTTGATGTGCATGCAGAATGCCCTCACTTGTGCGGGGGTTTATTCAAGATCTTCCTCCCTTCAACCTTGTTTCAGTAAAGTGGAACATCACGCCACGGACTTTTTCCCTTTTCATGTCTGGCTTCTGTTTGGGGAGACTGCACACCAAGATTGGGTTGGAAATATGCCCCAAGGCCTAGGACATTAATTGGTTAAAAGAATGTTCAATATGCTTTCCAAAATCTGGAAAAAAATATGGGCTACTCTGAACTCTTACAAATTAAAAATGACTGACACATTTCTAAATCAAAAAGAAAATGTTTATTAATTCAAGTTTCTTGCATTGTTTTCCTTAATTTATCAGAACTCATTTCTGTTATTGTATTACTCACTGAAATATCATCTTGCATACCAAATTTATGCTACTATATTCTATTTTTTTGGGGGGGGGGTTTCCCCCTTTTTCTCCCCAATTGCACTTGGCCAATTACCCCACTCTTCCGAGCCGTCCCGGTCGCTGCTCCACCCCCTCTGCCGTTCCGGGGAGGGCTGCAGACTACCACATGCCTCCTCCGATACATGTGGAGTCGCCACCCACTTCTTTTCCCCTGACAGTGAGGAGTTTCCCCAGTGGGACGTAGCGCGTGGGAGGATCACACTATTCCCCCCAGTTCCCCCTTCCCTTGAACAGGTGCCCCTACTGACCAGAGGAGGCGCTAGTGCAGCGACCAGGACACATACCCACATCCGGCTTCCCACCTGCAGACACGGCCATGGCCAACTGTGTATGTGGGGATGCCCGACCAAGCCGGAGGTAACACGGGTATTCGAACCAGTAATTCCTGTGTTGGTAGGCAACAGCAATAGACTGCCACGCCACCAGCACGCCCCCTGCCTATTCTGTTCTGGTTGCCGTGAATACAGTTTGTTCCTGTGAACTCGGCACCCTGATTCAGTAGCACACAACTGATGGAAGTGAATTACTTTAGAAGACTATGGATTACAACCCAGGATTAAGTCAATGTGCTGAATGAGCAGCTCTCATTGAAATGAATGGGCTGCCGATCTCGATCCCTCACATCCAGAGTTTAACACACCCCTAGTGTGAATATAGGCACAGATGTTGATGCTGGATTGCAGTCGGCTTTTGTGTGTGGTTGTGTAGTTGGAAACATAAAAACAAGTGACGGCTCAGCTGCAGAATGCCATGGCAAGGTCTTGTGCCTGTAACCTTGTTTAGAAAGGTACTACATAAAGTTTATTATTATTATTATTATTATTATTATTATTATTATCAGTGTCCAGCAGACCCGACCCAGAATGTTTTTGCAGGTTCTAAAATATGATGTAAATTCTAAGGTTTGTATAATGAGTGCTGAAGGTAGACAGATTTAATATTTCTATATCTTTAATTTTATTAAAATAATTTTAATTCATTCCGCAGTCTGTTCCCCAGGTGTGAAGACAGACCGACTCTGTTACGTCATTAAGGATTAGCGATGATGTCATAGGACCTACGGTTTATAACAGCATGCAGCAGCCGCAGACAGTCATTTGATTGATTCAGTATGGACAGAAGAGGTCAGACTCAGAGTCACAGAGAAGTGAGGAAGGAAAGATGAAGCAGGATGATGTTCACCACCTGGGACATTACAACACAAGAGTTGGTTTGAACCAAGAGTCCCGTCAGCAGGAAGGCAGCCGGCAGGTAGAAACAGGCCAAGCCAGACAGGTGAGGGACAAAGTGAGACAGTTCTTGTAGTGATACTGACAGACTTCGTGTTTGCCACTGATGTGTTGAGCAGATCGAACCACATTTAATCATAGGTGGCGCTATTAAGAGGCTCGGGGATGGTATTATCCCCTCAGCTGCCAGATTGTTAATACATTCCAAGAGACACGTCACTCCCATTCTTACAATGCTTCACTGGCTACCTGTTAGGTGTAGGATTGATTATAAACTTTTACTAATAACTTTTAAAGCCCTACATGGCCTTGCTCATATATCACTGATTTACTCCCACCCCATGGGCCTGGCCGCTGCCTGTGCTCCTCAGGCGGTTCATTTTTAACTTTTCCCTCAGCCAGCCTTGTTACTAAAGATGATCGGGTGTTTTCTGTAAGACCCCCACAGCTGGAGGTCCAGAGTCTGGACCTCCAGCTCTGGACCTCCTACCTGAGGACGCTAGGCTAGCAAACTCATTGCCTTCTTTTAATTCACTTCTTAGAACTTGCTTTTACAGGAAGGTTTTTTTTTATAGTCAATCTATTGGTACCCAATTTTTATTTTATTTTTTTATTTTTGATATTGTTTATATCATATACTTATAATTTTGCACTTTTAATTCTTTATTTTTCATCTCTCTTTCATCACCTTATTTTAATTGTTTTATTCTTTATATCATAATCCTTATGTTAGTGGCTCTAATTATCTTCGTTTTAATTATGATGTTGTGAATTTATCCTGACTGTGTTTTACCGTGTTCTGTGGGATGAATCTGGCATTATGTCCTATATTTTTTTATTGTATTTTGTTTTTTTAACCTTGACTATGTGCATTAATTTATCCTGTCGTGTAAGGCACCTTGTAACGTTGTTCAAAAAGGTCCGATATAAATAAAAAGTATTAATAATAACAAAAATAATAATAATGATAATAATAATAATAATAAAAAACATATAGGCCTAGGAAATTTGACTGTAATTTCGAGTAACTTACTCTTCCGAACCTCCGATACATGCTGCGTCGCCAGCGGCTTCTTTTCACCTGACAGTGAGGAGTTTCGCCAGGGGGATGTAGCACATGGGAGGATCACGCTATTCCCCGTAGTTCCCCCTTCCCCCTGAACAGGCGCCCCGACCGACCAGAGGAGGCGCTAATGCAGCGACCGGGACACATACCCGTATCCGGCTTCCCACCTGCAGACATGGCCAATTGTGTCTGTAGGGACGCCCGACCAACCCAAGGGTAACACGAGCATTTGAACCAGCGATCCCCATGTTGGCAGACAATGGAATAGGCCGCTACACTACCTGGATGCCCCTTGACCTTTGAATTTTAACGGTTCCTGCTCCTACAGTGGCCCACACGGACAAATGCCTTTCAAGACGGAAAACGTAAACATGAAATGCTGCAAATTAAATATGCTAAATACATACAAAAAAATTAAAGCAAACACCGCTAAGGAAACATGCTGCAATAGAAAAAAGACAAAAGGAAATGCAGTGCAAGTACAGAAACACTACAAATAAAACACGTTAAAAAAATAAACAAATGCAAAAAGGGAACGGCTGAAAAAACTAAAATGGAAGTGCTCCAAGCCACCAGGGGAGTCGTACGATAGAATGTACACTTTACGGTCCAACTTTCAAGTTGTTTTTTGCTCAATAAACAATGTGGATAGACTCTAAGTGACCCTTTCAAAAGAAAGTGACAAAATACAATCCTGTTGGAAGAAAATCATTGACCCCCTCAGAGGTTTTATAGGGCACACACATGATCCAGTTGATAAACAAATGTTTTATCCTTTATGCTCCTTGGAAATGGTCAACACCTGTGTTTTATGCATGCAGTTCAAATGTGTGCCTTTATGGGCAAGGAGAGCACTTTTCCCCAACGAAAATCAACCTGGCTTTCTGAGCAACATTCAATTCTTGGAGCACACTTTAGAGATGGGACCTTACGGAGCACTGGATGGGATTTAGGACTTTGGAACAAAAAAGTGAGAATGAGCAAAACAAGAATGAATACATGAAAGCCAAGAAAGAAACCAAGAGAGCGTTAGCGATAGCAAGGGCAAGAGCATATGAGGACCTGTACAAAAGACTAGATACAAAGGAAGGAGACAAGGATATAGCAGGGACAGCTGGTATAAATGGGCTAACAGGGCTAAGCCCTCCCTATCTTTTACAATAAAGATGAGAAAATTATTATTAAAAAAAAAACAACCTTAGAATAGATTATTTTAGATTTTGGTGGAACCTAAAAGCAGTAACAGCACTAAATAGTCACAAGAAAAACACAGAATACATCAAAATTGGCTAATTTATTACATCCCAAACACAATTGCATCAGCTTCCATTCATCTTCGTGTTATGTGAGTGACAGGTGTTTTGGCACACCCCTTTGATTTGCTGATCAATTGGGCTAAATTCAATCAGCCCACAGGCCACTGACTTGACCAATGACAGCACAGACAGTACATACAGTGAAGCACTACTTGTGTGAGATTGGGAAGAGAGAAAAGTGAGCGACTGTGGCAATGGCGGCTGCGGGCATCATCCTGAACGATTATTTACTTTCTCATCCATTTTCTTCAATGTCGTTGGAGGAAAAATTGGAAGTGAAGAGACTGGGGACACATCATCCAAACGATGTTCAAATAGCACAAAAGGACAATGTTACGTCTGGCGTTGCTGCAACAATCCCTTGTCAACTGCCTCCACCAAATAAAAATCTCGAAGTCATCAAATCTACCCAAGCTAAATAGCAATAAGACTGAGCTCATGGTTGTGGGTCCCAAGTTGCTGCTCCGGAAGGTTGGAGATTTTCTGCTCAGTGTGGATGGCTGCTCGATCTCCCCATCCCCAGAAGTCCGCAACCTCGGTGTCATTCTGGACTCCACCCTCTCATTCCAGTCACACATCAAATCTGCTTTCCGTCACCTCAAAAACATCTCCAGATTCTGTCCATTACTCTCAGACTCCGTGGCAGAGACCCTCGTCTATCACTTCATCATCTCACATCTGGATTATTGCAATGGAGTCCTGTCAGGGGTACCTAGCAAAGCCCTAGACAGCCGTATGTGCAGAATTCAGCTGCCAGGGTGCTCACCCACACCAAGCCCTGGCAACACATCACTCCCACCCTTGTCCACTTTCACTGGCTCCCAGTCAAATCCTGCATTTCCTATAAAATCCTTCTCCTCACCTATAAATCCCCACATGCTCTTACCCCCTAGTACCTATCGGGCCTCCTCAACCCCTATATTCCGTCCCGGAATCTGCAGTCTGCAGACACAGGCTTGCTGTCCGCCCCCCACACACCAGCCTGCAGACTTTTGGGGATCGAGCCTTTAGTGTGGCAGCCCCCACCCTTTGTAACTCTATTCCAGCAGATATCCGCAACGCTACTTCTTTGGACAATTTTAAAAGACTACTGAAAACCTACCATTTTATGAAGGCCTATGGTCTGTAGCATTTTAATCTTTGTTAAAAAATTGTTTTTCTTTTCTAGTGTAAAGTGTCCTTGGGTTCCTTGAAAAGCGATATACAAAACTAAGTTTCTGTTGTTTTTGTTGTTGTTGACAATACAAAAAGAAGGCATTGGTAAGAAGGAAGTCAAGGAAAGGATACAATCTGGGTGGAATTCATGGAGAAAGGTAGCTGGAGTACTATGTGACAAAAGAAGGCCATTGAGGGTAAAAGACAAAGTATACAAATCAATGGTTAGGCCTGCCATGCTCTATGGTATGGAAGCAGTGACAACAACAGGGAGGCTAGAATCTACATTACAGGTAGCTTAGATGAACATACTGTGTTGGTTCTTGGGAGTGACTAGAAAAGACCAGAAGAGAAATGAAGAAGTGAGAGCTATGTTCAAGATCAGAGGAGTGGATGGGAAGTTGAGAGAGACAAGATTGAGATGGTTTGGACGTGTACAGAGAGGAGGCTTAGACCATATAGGAAAGAAGGTATTGGACCTGGAAATACCTGGCAAAAGAAAAAGAGGAAAACCAAGGAAAAGATGGAGAGACCAGATAGAGGAGGACATGAGGAAGGTTGGACTGCGGGAGAGGGATGCGTCAGACAGAAAGCTACGGAGGGCAAAAATCCGCTGTGGCGACCCCCGAGAAACAGGGAACAAGCCGAAAGAAGAAGTATGAAGCACATCTAGTGCGTCTGTTTTCAGCCAGAATATTATTAGTGTCTTTGCTTTAGATTTTATATAGAGTAGCTCCATATCGATCATCTTACTCCTTTCATTCATTCTTTACTTCACCCATTTCTCATCCACTCATCTTTCTTCCCTTCTGTCTCTCATTGTCTCAAGGGGCAATTAGGTTGTTATACTGCATCTCCTTTTTTTACAAGCAATGAAAAGAAAATGTTGTAAACACTTATTAACAAACACACACACACATACACATTTGGGAATGAATAGGCACTTGGGTGCGCTGTGCTCTCTACTATAACCATGTGCACATATACTGTGATGCTGCCCAAGTGTCATACACCTGTCTACAAATGCAGTAGTACTTGGAAACAGAAGTCTTCAAAAAAGGCCTGCTGCAGATTGCTCAATCTATAGCCATACAGCTGCAAAAATACTACACACAGTCACATACACACACACACACACGCGCGCAAAATACCACATCCCTGTGCATATAGTGAATTAGTGAGCCGTAAAAAGCCAGGAAAGAAAATCAATCTTGTTATCAGTCTTTTAATGGCCTTAATAAACCCATCCAAATTTAAAATATTAGTTATTATGACCTACTGGCTAATGAAGAGAAACTCCACCTTAAGTCAAATAAACTCTAAGGCCAATTTGGCAAGCCACGTTTTCATTCTTGATGACAGTATAATGGAGCTGGTTCTACAGTGGTTCTGTAATGGTACAGCTTCTTTGTCTAAGAGATGTCGTGATGCATGCTCCGTAATCCAGGTAAGAAAGTCAAAGAAGGTTGAGTCAGTTCATCTGGACACAACGTTTATTGACGGATACGTTTCATCACTCAACTATGTGACACCTTCAGTCTAAACTGACTGCAGATATCCCCACCCCTTATCAACAGTACAGTGCCTAACGACGAAACCAACGACCAGTTTCATGACAATTATGGGTGTCAAGTCAAGTCAGTTTTATTTGTATAGCCCAATATCACAGATTACAAATTTGCCTCAGTGAGCTTTACAGCAACACAACATCCTGTCCGTAGACCCTCTCATCAGATAAGGAACAACTCCCTAAAGAAAAAACACCCTTTTAACAGGGAGAAAAAATAGGAGGAAACCTCAGGGAGAGCAACAGAGGAGGGGTCTCTCTCCCAAGCTGGACAACGTGCAATGGATGTTGTGTTTACACACTTTACAGAACACAACATTGAAAGAGGATAAACAGAATTATGATGGATTTATAAAATGTATGAAGAATATGACGCACAGGATGCCAAGCAGTGTCCAGACGCCACCGGGACAGTCCAGCACCCAAGCCACACGACCGGCATCGTCATGTAAAAACAATTATATGGATTTATAAGATATACTAGAAGAACCCCGCTACAATGTAGCGGTTTGGTTATCCACCCGTCTAAATCTCCCCCTGTCCCTAAACCCCCCCCCCACTCCAACTCCCTCCCCCCAAATGCTCAGAATCATCTGAAATGCCGAGAAAAGTGGTTTTTAGCCATTTTTAGAAAATGCATATTTTGCATAATTACGCATAATTATTATAATTATATTTTAATGTTCTGCTATTTATCTGGTCCTTTCTGGAACAATACCTACCACCTCCAAAAAAAATTAGGATCATAAGTGCATTTTTGCAAAAATGCATATATTTTGCATAATGCCAAAACATTTCTAAGTCCCGGAAATTTTTTGTTATATAGGTGAAAAAATCAAAGATGCTCAGAATCATATGAAATGCTGAGAAAATTGGTTTTTAGCCATTTTTAGAAAAATGCATATTTTGCATAATTATGCATAATTTTAATTCTCTGGGATTTTCCCCTTACTCTCTGAGACAATACCTACCACCTCCAAAAAGAATTAGGATCATAAGTGCTTTAGTTTTCGGTCCCGCTATCTACACTAACTAACACACACACACACATGATGAAAATATATGAGTCGATAAAAAGAAAATGTGATGAGAGAAATGCCAAGCAGCATCCAAGTGACGACCACCATCACCACGGAGACCTGGGAGGAGGACCGACTGCACGTGTACACAAGGGAGCCTCCCATGACACCATTCACACAGAAGAAGAGAAAGGAGAAGACATCATTCAGAGAGAGAGAGAGAAAAGACGTGAGAGAAGAGTACAGTTTGCAATAGTCATTAGTCATAATTAAGTCATCAATTAGCCATAATCTATATGCTATAATCTCATCAGCAGAACAGTGGATGGTAAATTCATTGAGACAGAAAACCGACCCGCCATGCAGTACAGGTTGTGAAGCGCCCAACTTAAAGGCAACTAACTGTAAGCGAAGGCAAAAAGATGAGTTTTAAGTTTGGATTTAAAGGACTCGACAGACTCCGATTGTCTGATGGCAGCAGGCAGGTTATTCCACAAGGACGGAGGCCGATAGGAAAAGGCCCTGCTGCCACCAGCTGACTTCTTCTTAACTTTAGGTACACACAGGAGCCCTGTATGTTGAGAGCAGAGAGCTGGAGATGGACTGTACGGTTTAAGGAGATCAGACAGGTAGGATGGGGCAAGCCCCTTTAGGATTTTATAAGTCAGCAGAAGCACCTTGAAGTCTGTCTATCGTGGATAGGTTAGTTACATGTTATCTAACATGGATAGGATAGTTAAAGGGTGTGACTTTAACTAGAGTTTCAAAGGCCATGTGTCCTATTCACAGAGGATTAGGGATTGTTGCAATCACAGCATTGTAAGCTGGCGACAGATGTATAGCAACCGATGTGTTCCTGTTGATGAAGCAGAGGAGGTAGTCCATATGAAATTACAAGACGACCCCACCCTTAGCAATAGGACCACAGACCTACCACAGACCTACCACAGACCTACCACAGATCTACCACAGACCAAGTGTGTCTGCTCCTGAAACCAAGTCTTCAGTCCTCGTACTTCACATACAGGGGGCAGTACTATAGGCAGAGGCATGGGTGTGCTATGGGTTCCCCGGTCTCACCTGTAGTGGCCAACTTGTATATGGAGGAAGTGGAAAAGAGGGCTCTGATGTCCTATCCAGGGACACCACCTCGCCATTGGTTCAGATTTGTGGACGACACCTGGGTTAAAATTACATCTCAGGATGTGCCACATTTCACCGACCAAATTAACTCTTATTTGATAAGGATCTTGCACTTTTGGTATTCATATCAAACTATGCACGGTAGATGGGGTAAGAGTATATCTGCACCCTTCTCAGTGACCAGTGGGGTCTGACAAGGTGGAATACCGTCACCTGTTCTCTTCAAGTTGTATATGGATGATCTTTCTAAAAAGAGTGTAAGACTGGCTGTATGGTGGGGGATAGTCTTATTAACCATCTGATGTACGTCTATGACTTAGTCGCCCTGTCTCCTTATAGTGCTGGCTTCCAGCAACTGCTCAGAGTCTGCTCAAGTTATGGTGTGCAGCATGACATTACATTTAACTCTAAAAAGAGTGTTGTCATGATTGCTAAAACCAAGGAGGATCGGAAGATAATTTTCCCTTCATTCTTCTTGGCAGACCAAGCACTAAATGTGGTGAACAAAATGAGATATCTGGGTCACATCATCAGGAAGGATTTATGTGAGGACGATGATGTGCAGCGCCAGTGCTGCAAACTGTACGCACAAGCCAATATGCTGAGATGCAAATTTCATATGTGTACAGATGAGGTTAAAACTGCTCTTTTTAGAGCCTACTCTACTCTACTCTCTATACAGCCCACTTGTGGTGCGATTATAGCCAAGCAAAAATAAAAAAGCTGCAGGTAGCATATAATGATGCATTCAGGGTCTTGCTCAAGCTTCCAAGATGGACAAGTGCAAGTCATGTTTGTGACGAGTAATGTTCCCACTTTTCAAGCTGTGTTGAGGAATTTTATGTACAAATTTATGTGTTGATTAATTGATTCTAAGAATGTAATTATAATGCTGTTAACGGAGTCTACACAAAGTGACACCAGGTACTCGTCTTGTTTCTGGAAACATTGGAACAAATGTCTGTATAGGTTTTAATCACTGTGGACTTGTAAACTGCTGTTTTAGCTATATTTAGTGTGAATGCTTACCTTCCTACCTTGCTTCCTACCTTCCTTCCTACAACCTCCCTGCTATCCTACCTTCCTACAACCTTCTTACCCTCCTCCCTCCCCTCTCTCTTCATCACTACTCTTCATCTTCATCACTACCCCTCATCTTCATCGCCACTCTTCATCTTCGTCACCGCCCTTCGTCTTCATCACTACCCTTCCTCTTCATCACTACCCCTCCTCTCATTCTACCCCTCCTCCTCTCATTCTACCATTCCTCCTCTCATTCTACCTCTCCTCTCATTCTACCTCTCCTCTCATTCTACCTCTCCTCTCATTCTACCCCTCCTCTCATAACAAATAAAGACCATTTTTTCTGATGTACTGTAGCTCTTTTTTCTTCTTTTAGAAGAACAATGTTCAGGTCAGGTTTTGCAGTTCAATGACCTAGGCCTATTGGGGACTCTTTTACCAGCGGGGGTCACATATTTCAGACTATTCAAACCTTTTCCATATATAAACCACTGCTGCAAATACTTGCAAGTTTTGTTACAGCCTTGTTGTGTGTGTTTGTAATGGGACTGGGAGCACTTTGAAATCTTTGCACCGCTTCCACTTTTTCATACTTTAAGCTACAGAAACCATTCAGCAATCAACCTATTTATGTATTTAGCACATTATGGCAAATTTTTCAGTTTTTTATACCTTTAAAACTTTTAAAATATTCAGCCATTTCACATTTCAGTTTCCAGGTATTTCGGGTAGGCTAGTGACTTTCTGACTTTTCCTATTTATCCATTTTCAGCAATGCTTTCGCGATTTCTTTCAGCAGCTCAGCATTCACACACTTTTTCTGTGGAAAAGCATTTTTCTAGTTTTGTGTTGTTGTCCTGTGTTGTATTTTTGTTGTCTTTTTTTTTAATATAAGGACCTAGGTGCCCGAATAAAGTAAGATTTGATTGACTGATTGTGGACAACCACATCAAGTTCACCAGGGAGGATGTGAAAAATGACCGGTTAGCCTTCTTAGACTGTGAAATTGCAACTGGTGATGGGGACGTTTGGTTGTTGATGTTTACCACAAACCAACACGTACTGATCAGTACTTAAGGTTTGACTCTCATCATCTACTGGACGACCAACTAGGAGTCATCAGGACGCTGTACCACCGAGCTGACAGCGTCCCCATCGACACAGCGGCCGAGGAAGAAGAGAAATCCCACATTAAACAGGCCCTGGTTAAGGTGTGGTTATCCTAACTGGGCGTTTTTCAAAGCCAGGAAGACGCCTAAACAGTGCACCAGCCGATCGAAGGGAGGAGAAGGACCACAGCTGCCTAAACCAGTGATGTTGGTAGGCAACGTAATAAACCGCTAGGCTACCCGGGCTAATTCTGTTTTAGTGTGCATTCTCCCTCTTTACTATGTCCATTCAAAATGCCCCTGCAGTTTTTTCCCCCAGAATTCATATCAGTAGCGATAGCAAAATAGTTCCCTTTGGAATGGATTAAAATTTGCAAAAATGAACATGCTTAAAACACACAAACGTGTGCACACATAAAAACACACTTGCAGAGACACAAAAAAAAAAAAGCAAAGTGTAAGCATTCATTTTTCATTCTGTTTTAGCCAGGAGGGGTTTGTAAGCAATTAAGTTTAGTACAGCTTAATATGGCCTTATTGGGCTTGAATAATGACTAACAGTCCTATCAGCAGACACTGAATTATTCCTAATGCAGCAACTAATTAGCATTAGCCATATCAGCAGTGAAGAGAAGTGCTCTTAGCATGATAGTTTATTACCAACAGCAGTTCAACACAGGCGGCGAGAAAGCACTGCAACCACACACTTATGTCTATTAATACGTGGCTGTGTAGTGTGTGTGTGTAGCATGTGTGTTTGACTTTTTTTTTATTGACAAGTGTTGTACTAGCTCGTCAAAGTGTCTCTTTGGTGGTTGGCCAATATGTTACTATGGCTGACAAATAAATGCATGCACACTCAATTACATGCTTTCACAGAGAAAGATGCGTGTATCCATGCAAGGTAAAGTCCAAGGACAAACAAAACAGTGGCAAACACGCACTCTTTATAAGTATATACACACTGAGACACAGTACACAACGTCACCAGTGTGAGATAGAGAACCTGTTAATTGTCTCTAAGGAGACATACTTTCCCCTATTCCTACAATAGAGGACTGTTGAAGACGAGGGGGTAGAAAAGCAGCAGGTTTGCTGAAAGGGAGAGAGAGATTATAATGAATATATTCGAATAGAGGCGGCACGGCGGCGCAGTGGTTAGTGCAGTCGCCTCACAGCAAGAAGGCCCTGGATTCGAGCCCCGGGGTAGTCCAACTTTGGGGGTCGTCCTCTGTGTGGAGTTTGCATGTTCTCCCTGTGTCTGCGTGGGTTTCCTCCCACAGTCCAAAGGCATGCGGGTCAGGTGAATCGGCCATGCTAAATTGTCCCTAGGTGTAAATATGTGTGTGTGTGTGTGTGGGGGCTCTGTGATGGGCTGGCGGCCTGCCCAGGATGTCTCCCTGCTCGCCACCCAATGATTGCTGGGATAGGCTCCAGCATCCCCGCGACCCCGATCGGGATAAGCGGCTTGGATAATGGATGGATGGATATCTGAATTGCTTGCATGTATGAATTCACATCTGTTACTTAATGTGTATATATTGTGTGTGTGTGTGTGTGTGTGTGTGTGTGTGTGTGTGTGTGTGTGTGTGTGTGTGTGTGTGTTAAGACAAGACACAAGGTCTGAGGAGGAAAGCCTTGGCTGTCCTCTTGTTGGAATGTTGACCTCCACGAGGTACGAAGGTTTAAAATTCTGTCATTCAGAGATTGTGGTGCAGGTCCATGAATTCGAAAGAAGAGCGAGTGTACATGTGAGTTTCAATATGCTAGTGTATGGATGTATACACAATAGTGTGTGTGTGTGTGTGTGTGTGTGTGTGTGTGTGTGTGTGTGTGTGTGTGTGTGTGTGTGTGTATGTATCTACCTGTCTGCAAGCAACTCCTTTAAAATGCGGCCGACCAGCTGCAAGGTTGTCTGCATGTTTGTGTGGGAAAGACGAGACAGACTTCGTGTCTGTGTGTGTTTGAACAGAAAAAGACAGAAATGTTACACATGTGGGCCGCCGTGAGAGACAGACACTGACAGAGCGAAAGAGAGGAGTTAAGTGGTTGAAGGTTAGAGGTTAATAAAGGGGGTGTTTTTTGCTGATGGAGAGAAAGAGGTGGACAGAAAAGGGAGGGGTTGTCTCGTCTTGTCTTTGGCGTGAACAGTAATGACCTGCCATCCTTGTCTGCCATCCCCGTCTCTGCTCCAGCCTTCCCCATCTCTGCTCCAGCCTTCCCCGTCTCCGCTCTAGCCTTCCTCTCTCTGCTCTAGCCTTCCCCGTCTCTGCTCCAGCCTTCCCCGTCTCCGCTCTAGCCTTCCTCTCTCTGCTCTAGTCATCCCCGTCTCTGCTCTAGCCCTTCCCGTCTCTGCTCCAGCTTTCCCCGTCTCTGCTCTAGCCTTCCTCTCTCTGCTCCAGCCTTCCTCTCTCTGCTCTAGCCTTCCTCTCTCTGCTTTAGCCTTCCCCGTCTCTGCTCCAGCCTTCCCCGTCTCCGCTCTAGCCTTCCTCTCTCTGCTCTAGTCATCCCCGTCTCTGCTCTAGCCTTTCCCGTCTCTGCTCCAGCCTTCCCCGTCTCTGCTCTAGCCTTCCTCTCTCTGCTCCAGCCTTCCCCGTCTCCGCTCTAGCCTTCCTCTCTCTGCTCCAGCCTTCCCCGTCTCTGCTCCAGCCTTCCCCATCTCTGCTCTAGCCTTCCCCGTGTCTGCTCTAGCCTTCCCCGTCTTTGCTCCAGCCTTCCCCGTCTCTGCTCTAGCCTTCCTCTCTCTGCTCCAGCCTTCCCCGTCTCTGCTCTAGCCTTCCCCGTCTCTGCTCTAGCCTTCCCCGTCTCTGCTCTAGCCTTCCCCGTCTCTGCTCCAGCCTTCCCCGTCTCTGCTCTAGCCTTCCTCTCTCTGCTCCAGCCTTCCCCGTCTCCGCTCTAGCCTTCCTCTCTCTGCTCCAGCCTTCCCCGTCTCTGCTCCAGCCTTCCCCATCTCTGCTCTAGCCTTCCCCGTGTCTGCTCTAGCCTTCCCCGTCTTTGCTCCAGCCTTCCCCGTCTCTGCTCTAGCCTTCCTCTCTCTGCTCCAGCCTTCCCCGTCTCTGCTCTAGCCTTCCCCGTCTCTGCTCTAGCCTTCCCCGTCTCTGCTCCAGCCTTCCCCATCTCTGCTCCAGCCTTCCCCATCTCTGCTCTAGCCTTCCCCGTGTCTGCTCTAGCCTTCCCCGTCTTTGCTCCAGCCTTTCCCGTCTCTGCTCTAGCCTTCCTCTCTCTGCTCCAGCCTTCCCCGTCTCTGCTCTAGCCTTCCTCTCTCTGCTCTAGCCGTCCCCGTCTGCTCTAGCCTTCCTCTCTCTGCTTTAGCCTTCCCCGTCTCTGCTCTAGCCTTCCTCTCTCTGCTCTAGCCGTCCCCGTCTGCTCTAGCCTTCCTCTCTCTGCTCCAGCCTTCCCCGTCTCTGCTCTAGCCTTCCTCTCTCTGCTCTAGCCTTCCCCGTCTCTGCTCCAGCCTTCCTCTCTCTGCTTTAGCCTTCCCCGTCTCTGCTCCAGCCTTCCCCGTCTCTGCTCTAGCCTTCCTCTCTCTGCTCTAGTCATCCCCGTCTCTGCTCCAGCCTTCCCCGTCTCTGCTCTAGCCTTCCTCTCTCTGCTCTAGCCGTCCCCGTCTCTGCTCTAGCCTTCCTCTCTGCTCTAGCCGTCCCCGTCTCTGCTCTAGCCTTCCTCTCTCTGCTCTAGCCTTCCCCGTCTCTGCTCCAGCCTTCCTCTCTCTGCTCCAGCCTTCCTCTCTCTGCTCTAGCCTTCCTCTCTCTGCTCTAGCCTTCCTCTCTCTGCTCTAGTCATCCCCGTCTCTGCTCTAGCCTTCCTCTCTCTGCTCTAGCCGTCCCCGTCTCTGCTCTAGCCTTCCCCGTCTCTGCTCCAGCCTTCCTCTCTCTGCTCCAGCCTTCCTCTCTCTGCTCTAGCCTTCCTCTCTCTGCTCTAGCCTTCCTCTCTCTGCTCCAGCCTTCCCTGTCTCTGCTCTAGCCTTCCCCGTCTCTGCTCTAGCCTTCCTCTCTCTGCTCTAGCCGTCCTCGTCTCTGCTCTAGCCTTCCTCTCTCTGCTCCAGCCTTCCCTGTCTCTGCTCCAGCCTTCCTCTCTCTGCTCTAGCCTTCCTCTCTCTGCTCTAGCCTTCCTCTCTCTGCTCCAGCCTTCCCTGTCTCTGCTCCAGCCTTCCTCTCTCT